>NC_142784.1:13635982-13713482 GCF_988280905.1 Pimephales promelas
TTGCACAGACCGAAGCGCCCACCTCCTCAGATCATTTGGACATGGCAGTGATTACAAGAGGTAAAAACTATATAAATACTGTTTGTTTTCTCACACAAACCGATCATTCCGTGTCTTAGTCCATCAATGTGTACTTACATTTACGAGTCATTAAATCATATTTAATTTGTCTTTGAGGTGGTGACCATAGACCTGCATTATATGACTGACAGACACGAACGGTTTGACCTAAAAATATCCAAATTTAAACTACTGCGGAAGCAAACACACCTACATCTTGGATGCCCTTGAGGTAAGCTAAAACATACCAAAAATGTATTTCAAAGAGAACTATCACTTTAAATGGCTCCTTTTCACACTTTAAGGCCAATCAGCAAATATTGCGTGTTCACTTGTTAGTGCTTTCTACTTAAGTGCACCTTTGATATTGAAGTTGTGCCAGAATAACCTATTCAGACTCACATAACTCTCCAGAGTACTGCGCGTTGGTCCCCATGTAGCTGTTTTCACCCTGCTCTGTGGTGGAGCGCTGGTGCTGTCCCCTCGTGCCTTCTCCTTTCCGAGGACCCGTTGACCCTTTAGAGGAGGCCGTCCCAGATGAGCTGTGGCCCCCGGGGGATGGGAATGACGGTTTGTTGTATGGCAATATGGCCTCTTCTGAAAACATACAAAATATCCAAACCATACATTTATTTTTTGGGGCTTGAAAATATCCATGATTGGTTTCTCTCTGACTAATACTGAGGTGACCAACTCTTGCCAGCTTTGACCGAACTGTACTCATTAGCAATACGTTCAGCCGGCTAAACATATCTCCTCACCAAAGTTTAAGATGAAAATGAAGACATATGAGACCAAACCAGACGGGTTGCCCAACCCACATCCCCCTCTGTGTCAAGCCAGATCCAGGCCTAGTTCTTTATGCTTCGTTTGGGATGGAAACCCAGAATGGTGGATCCTAATGATCAGACAGGCACAGATGGAGCTCGGCTTCTCTGCAGCGTGTGTGTATACAGTGAAAAATGAGGGCTGGAACGATTAGAGTACATCTGTGCAGCTAAGTGTGCCTCCTGTCTGCTGGTTCCTGGAGAAGGCCAGTGTTGGCCATGGAAGAGCTCACTAAGAGGGGGAGACAAGGCAATCTGTTTGCTCCAGCCTGGCCTCCTTACAGCAGGGACCGTAAATGAATGCCAAGGGTTCACAGCTGGCGCTGTCAAACATCTGCCTCTGATGACCACAATAGCAAGATAATATTTTACAGACCTGCTCTGCTGAATTAAGAGCGTGTTTACTGTGTCAGGCTGATTTAACTCATGTGGACATGTAAGATCAGGTTCAGTTCTTTCATACAAATGTTTGTGCCATTTTAAAAGGAAGTTTAAAAAAAAAACATTTTCTGATGCCCATTAAATCTGCTGAAGACAAGGTCCAGGCTGGTTAGAGATAGTTTGGTGAACTTTTAAAAATCTGGAAGCTGGATGACCAAAATGTCTCAATGGACAAGCTGGTTGACTAAGGAATCTTGGTGCTGAGGATCAATTTACGACTTAAATTGGTTAGCACTAGTTTGGTAGTGGCTTAGGCAACTTCCTGAAGAGTTTAGCTCCAACCTACCTGACTAGAAGTTTCAAGTAATCATGAAGACCTTGGGATCAGATGTGCTAATTAGGGTTGGAGCTCAACTCTGCAGGACCGTAGCCATCCAGGAGCAGGATTGGAATAACTGATGAACAGCATGATTGCTCAAGTTTGGATACTTGGAAGTTGGTTGACCAAAATGATCCTGCTGTTTGACTAAGGCAATATTGGTGCTGAAATTGGTCATCACTAGTTTGGTGTTGCCATAGCCAAGGGTTGTCCAATCCTGTGTATTGGGGGCCACCTTCCTGCACTCTTATCTGTTCTAAGAAATCCTGAAGATATTGATTAGCTGCTTTGGATGCGTTTAATCATGGTTAGAGCTGAATTAGCCTAACTAGTGGAACCAGCATCCAAAATCTAACTCTGATTCTCCTTCATGTCTCAATATAAGACCCCAAACTGTCAACAGAGCTCTGGCATCTGGTAAAACCATCCATTGTACCTGAAACATGGCCATTTTTCTGTCCTCTTCTGCTCTCCTCTCCTCTCTCTATGGATCCCAGTCTGTCCTGGGCTTGACGGTGGCGCTCCAGTGAGGTTCGGGCCTGCCGGTCCAAGGAACACTTCATCTCCTCCAGGCCCATCATGGGTTGCCTCTCCAAGGAGGAAGCTTTGCGGTCAGAGGGGTTGGGCAAGTTCCTCGCCCCCTGGATGCGAGCTGTCTGGCAGGGTGGAGGCTCTGGTGGTGGTGGCAGATCTGGGATAGAAGCAAGAAGGTCCATGTGAATTCAAAGTGCAGGAACAGCATTTCCATAGTATTATGCATTTATCATAATTTGACTTTTATTGCTACATAAATTGGCTCAAAGGGGTAACATTGATTTCATTTTATTTGATAAATGATTTTAATGGCTTGGATATTTTCTATTGTCAAATGCATTTGCTTATGACCCTATCTGTCTCCTTTAACCAATGTTAACTACTACATTAAATGGATAGTTCACCCCAAGATGAAAATCATCCCATGATTTAATCACCCTCAAGCCATCCTAGGTCAGGTGTATTGCTTATTTCAGACAAACACAATCGTAGATAAAAAAATATATTTTGTTTGAACCATGAGAGGTGTCTAAGTTGTCTAGACGCTACTCCTACATCTTTCGTCATACATCACATCAGGGGTTACTCTTGTGGCGCAAGTCGACTCACTATCGACTAGCCATTTTAGCTTATAAAGTTATAAATATGGATTTTTTCTTACGAAAACTCATTGCTTAGCTCCAGAAGGCCTTTATTAACCCCCTGGAGTCATAGGGATAACTTTTATGATGAATGCATACACTTTTTGGGCTTCAAAATATTGGCTTCCATTCATAACCAGTATAAAGCTTGGAAGAGCCAGGATATTTTTTAATATATCTCTGTGTTTGTCTAAAAGAAGCTAGTCATATACACATAGGATGGCTTGAGGGTGAGTAAATCATGGGATCGTTTTCATTTTTGGGTGAACTATCCCTTTAATACAATAAAGCATGCAGATCTGTTATCTACAGTAGTGTAAACCATGCTTTTGGTATTATCTGTTAATTTAAAACTGAAGTTCACCATCAGCGCTGGCATCACGGCGGTGCGGGGCAGTGCCAGGGCCTTTGTGTTTACGGGTGGGCCTTGGCGCCCGCTGGTGACCAAGGCTGTGTGTGCCCACCGTACTTCCATCTGTGGAAAACGGGCTAGCGGGACGAGGTCTATGGTGTAGACCTTTATCTGCAGTGAGCAAAGAAAGATCCAGGGTTAGCCCGTAATGTTATCGAAAAGCTAGAGATGGTAAACGAATTTTAAGAGAAAAGCATGGCATGTTGCTCAGAAGTAGGGCGGACAGCTTGTTAGTTCGATTCAGAAGCAGCAGAATCAATCAGTACATTTCATTTCTATTGCACAGCCTGTTGGAAAAAAGGTTTAGGATTGTGAAAGTGGGTTCTTGAATATCTGTGGATGAAGTCCTAAACAATCAAGATTATTATAAAGTCAGAAAGAGGCACAAAGTCAAACCTGAAGAGCATAA
This sequence comes from Pimephales promelas, assembly GCF_988280905.1. Lineage (NCBI taxonomy): Eukaryota > Metazoa > Chordata > Actinopteri > Cypriniformes > Leuciscidae > Pimephales > Pimephales promelas. Next base: position 13,639,626 of record NC_142784.1, read on the forward strand.
AAGAATCTGAAGACATATTGTGTTGGAGTTGTTCCCAGTTAATTCATTCGCTCGCAGTGTAAACTGAAATCATAGAACCAAAACCCTGTTAAGTGAAAACAGTCGTCGCCAAAACCACCAAGCAAATCCATTAAGATGTTAGTATTTGCACCATGCGACTTTCAAAAACCCTTCAGATAAAAGCAAGAGTTCACCGGCGTAAAATCGGAAAGCAGAAAAGAAGCATCATTCTGTTAAGACTGAGCCATTTTGCAGTCAACAAACACCAGACTTCCAGTCTCGAATTCCTTTGTTTCCTCCAAACCGACCTCTCTTGCTCAGGCTGGTGCCGTCCAGACGGTAACCAGCCTTGTCTGCGGCCGCCACCAGGGCTCGTGCAAAGCTGCAATGGGTGAAGAGTGAGCCGTCAGAGGAGCTGCCGGCACTAGACCTCCTGCTGGAGAAGTTTCTGTCATCATCTTCCGAAGCCGAGCCCCAACCGTTCACCATAGAGCCTGGAGGGGAGCGGCCGCATGGGCGTTAGATTGACCAGGTTTTCTAGTTTATTGTTTTCCAGAAAAACAGGATGTATACACTGAGACAGGATATACTGTATGCTTTAGTAATATTTACACACTAATAAGTTATTGATGCCTTGATGAAGGCGAATGGAACATTTATAATTAGTATAATACTGTACAATGAGGCTTCGGATGTGTGCTGGGAATGATTATCCTCTCATCTGAATAAACATGAGCACAGGTAAGTTATGTTTGACAAGAGATGTGTCAGCCACCTTCAAAATTATTAGGTAGTCACTGTTATTAAAATAATAACCACAACAAAATGGATGTAGGGTAGAGTAGGGTAGATTTACAGAATACAGAAAAAAAGGGAAACACTAAAGGGCCGTACACACCTGGATGAATATCGTCGCACGTTATTCACCAGCATTTTTCAACATTTATTTTTGTGTGTGTGTGTGTTCACACCCAAACGAATTGCATTGTAAATTGCAAATTCTAGCAAATTGTGAATTGCAAATTCATTCCCTGATATTAGATGGTGCCCATTTGCTCTGCAATACCACTCCACAACAGTTCTCTTTTATCAAGATGTTTGTAGTCGCTGTCACGTTTGTTATATAATTCTTTATGTTGTAATACCAACGAGACCAGCATCTATACATTCATCTTGCCTTGCATCTTCCTCGTCTTATTTCTTCCTGGCAGTGTAGACGGCGACGCTACTTGGCTTAGATCTTCTTTGCTGTTATTTATGTGTGCTCAGCAAGACCGTCTTGTGTTTGAGCGCCCCCAAGTTGTGTTTTACTGTCACTTCAGAAGCTCCAAACACGCGAGCAAAAGTGCCAATCTCATTGGTCGGATAGTTTTTGACGCGGTGTGTCAAACTAAAAAAACTAACTCGAAGAGTTTTTTTTTAAAAAAATGATGCTTTTACGTTGGTGTGCACACTCACATTGGCGCCCTTTGTTTAGTCACAAGGCGTTAAACGTAAATTCGTCCCGGTGTGAATTACTGTTACATTCTATGCGTAATTCGGTACTTTCCTGTTATCCGGACCCCACAATGGCCTACCCCTAACGCCGCCCCTAAACCTACCCGTCACTGGGGATAAGACCAATCAGGGACGATGGCCTACCCCTAACCCCGCCCCTAAACCTACCCATCACTGGGGTTAAGACCAATCAGGGATGACTATAGTTCCGAAATGGTATATGGTGGGGTTCGGATAACAGGAAAGTACCTGTAATTCATTAACCAAAGCATTTTCTGAAGACAGTTTTTTTTTTTTTTTTTTTTTTTTTTTTTTTGGGATTACTGATCTGAGCTGTTCTGGCATTTTTTTTTTTCTCAAGGAACTTGTCCTGCTTTCATCCTACATATAAACTCACACCAGCCACTTGGCTACACATCACGACCTCACTTCCTTTTGATTGCTCTGATGGGAAGGAACGCACGCACCTGCACGCGGCCTGAGGTGAAGCAGCTGATATCTCACAGAGAAACACGCAGCATGATCAAAGCAACCACATGGCTACGTGCTGTTCCTCTTCTTTGGCACTTGTCAGATTTATGGCATGGATTTTTTTTGATTGATAGCAACCCGGCACAAACATCCTCGGGGAAGATGATGTGAGATGGCGCGACTATTGTTTAATGATCCGAGAGTAAAGTTAAGAGGGTTACAATGGTTACTGGTGTTGCCTGAGTAATATTTTTTATAGTTTCAAGTATGTCTTAAGATTCAACACTGAGCTAATTAGGTCTCGGTGACAGATTTGTTGCCTAGGTCTTGGTGACACAAAGAACACTGTAGTGCTTTCAAAACATGATCTAGTTTTTCCTTTAAGGGTTTTAAAGAAATGCCTCTTTAAAGGCCCCCTGAAAATAAATTAGTATGAATATGTTACCCTTAAGGTTATAAATAAGCTGATGTATTCCAAAACAATGACAAAATTCGCTTTAGGACAAATAAACATTCAAAAATTACAATCTCTCACTTCTGGATTTTGATGACATCACTGCTGACTTTAGCTTCTCATCACATCTTCTGTCCAATCAAATGCTCTGAATCTAAAGCGCCCTCCCCCCTATGCTATAATTGACCAAAAGTGACCGTTGACATGACACGGAGAAATATGTTTTGAAGATTTGTGTTCGGTTGCTCAAACGCTCAAGTTTTATTCGGTTTTCCAACTGTACGTTGGTTAAGAACGAAATGGCTAGAATTTATTCCCACCTCTACTATTGAATCCATCGTATCATCAGTGCTCGGATTCGCATCCATGGTGCCGTCAAGTACGACTTATAGTCTGTGAGGAAAAGTAAACGCTATTGGCTATTTGAAAAGGTGGAGGAGCTTCCCGCTTTAGCTTCCTGTTTCAGTGGAAATTACATTAACGCATTTTATTGTTATTATTATGACTGAAAATCTATAACACTATATTTATACTGCTAAGTAAATACTGTCGCTAGCATACAAAACCCTAAAAAAATATTATAATACCTAAAAATATAACAAAGATTTTCAAAGCATCAACATACATTTTGTGTTTCTCTTGTATAAAAGAGAAAATAACAAGATGCAGAATAAAAAAAAAATAAAAAAAAGTTGAGTCCCTCGAGACTGTCTCTCAGCAAAGCAAGACTGCATATAATGAATTGAATGTGCTGGCAGAGACAGCGGCAGGTACAGAGCTCCACATCAGAAGAGACGGCTCCTGCAGAATACCTGCAGTACGCCTCAGCGCCTCCTGCCTCCTCCAGAGACGACGACATCCCCTTTAACAACCAGCCACCTAAAACAGATCCCTGAAAATACCAAGCTTTCACTCTTCGCCATATAATAATGCTGGCAGCTGCAAAACAATAACCGCTCTCCGGCCAAAATACATTCAAGTTCGCAAACCCAAATGTTTTTATACGGCGTGGCGTACCATGAAGAGAACTTCCCACAAATTGCTGCTAATTTGGAGTTGGCAGTCACAAACGTCAAACGTTTTGAAGCTACGATACTGTAGCTGCTATACATATGGAGCTAATACAAATACAAATCTGACATGGTTTTTGAACGAGGATTCGAAAAAGGCTATTTTTGACTGTCAGAACGTTTCGATAATGCACAGTTAATATTCACAGCTCAGCTAAATGTAGTTGTAAAACTCATCCAACACCCTGCTGCCACTAAAGCTGATTTACACTGCCCCGAGCCCTCATCTGCATATCATTAAGCATCGTAATCATTCCCCTTGACGAGTGGGTGGAGACGCCCGCCTTGGGACACGTGAACTCGCGATCTGCAGTCCGTGCAAGGGTTTATGGGAGAGGAGTGGAGCAGGACAGTGAGCTCACTGCTCGCATTACAACTCCTATAAAACACCCTCACTGTTTCACAAACTCACTGATCTGCCGAGGGTTGTGCATGCAATGAATAATCAAGCACAATAAAGAAAAAAAATATGTTCCAGTGATCTTTATACCTCCTTAACTAAGCTGCCCAAAGCAAATTGTTTTATTTATCTCTTTAGGAAGGGCATCCATCCATCCATCCATCCATCCATCCATACATACATCCATCCATCCAGAGATTAATAATGTATACGTCTCAGCCTGATTAGAGGAGCAACACTGCCCCATTTTGCCTCAGTCCTGTGGTAAATTAGAGAACAGAGCGCTTTTAGTTTCTAACCAGGCAATGTCATACCCTTCACGTGTCCCTTATGACAGACGGCCCATAAAACCCTCTCAATAAGTTGTAAAATAGAAATGGTGCTTCCTGTCTTCAATGGGGAAATGGACCCCTGAACGTGAGATTTATTCAAAATCTTCATGGAAAATGGAAGCAATGAGGGCTGTGATTGAGTAAAATCATTTGTTTCAATTTCTTAAGTTTCTTTACACCCCCTTTGAGTCTTTGAGTCAATCACTCCTCATTATGGTGATCAGTGTTTATCCCGAAATGCCTGAACAAACTGGATTTCAATGCGGCCATTTTCAGATGAGTGGCTGTGGAAATAAATACAGCATGACAATGACAGGCAGAGCAAAACATAGTATTTTACCACGCTAGTACAAACAAGCAAGCCACCACGTGCGGACAAACCACAACCGCTTCCAATGAAAAATATCAGCAGTACAATCTCAAAGTGCCCGCTGGACTGATATATGCTGCTTTTAGATTAGAGATCAGTACCTCTGGTTTATTGTCTTATCTATACATGCACATTCTGTTAAATTGTAATTTGATATGCGAGTAGATCATATCGTTTGGTGTCTCTGACTGCATTTTAATGAACTTTTTTAATAAATAAAGAAAAAGAACCATTTTTTTTTCTCTATCTTCCATGCTGGGTTCAAACTGAGCCCTGAAATGATTTAAGAGAGATAGAAATCCCAGATTATGAGGACAACGAATGGGATAATGAGCAAATGAAATGGCCACCCCTGCAGTGCTTAGAGTACATGCAGTGAAAGAACGCAATCTGCACCGGACATCTAACTGTGCACCAAACTGGGCTTTATGCTTGTTTTAAAGCACTTCTTCATGTTCTTTCACAGGAAAAGTTCATAGAATCGACAAGTTAATTACAAAGTGCACTAAAATGTACGCTTACCCGTAACAGAGCTGTCCAAGTTGTCCATGCTGGAGCCTGGTGTGTGTTCGATGCCCCTAATTGACGGCGACATCTCGTAGCCTTCATCCTCCTCCTCATCGTCGTCTTCGTCAGGGAGGTCTGTCTCGATGTCGGACACTAGGGTGCTGGAGATGTAGCCCACGGGTGGCGCGGGGGCCTGGGGCGGGTAAGGCCCACCCTGCATGTGCCTGCAGAGAATTCCAAAGATGTCAAACATGAACATACCGTGGCTCTTTTGCATAACCAAGCAATAGCTTCAAGGGTTGTCAGCTGGAGACAAAAGGTGTCAATAAGCGACAAGCCCAGACAAAAGGGAAATGCGTGGGGTGTGCTGTCTGTCAGGCGAAATGTGGTTTTCCTAGAACATTCCTTGTCATCTCTCCAATGAATTGGGACAATTCGGCTAATTCAGCAGTGCCATGGTTTGCATGCTAACACAATGACCTACTAATTGCAGCTTGAAGAGGATACAATGGCAACCACCACAGGCATGTCTTTGCAGTGGCTGTCACCTACTAGACAGCTAGCTTCGATGACAGCCCCACTGTGTGTCTATCTATATATATACAATATATGTGGATCTCGTGTGTTTGTGCAGTGCTTCTGCTTTGATGCGGTCTGTGCCAGGATTCGTATATAATTATGGGTTCTTCTCAGTCGTCAAAAACGCACTATGAGCAACATACTCATTATGGCGGTAACGTGACATCTTCCTCCTGACAAGTGGAGGCCATTCCCTTACAGTGCCGACTGTAATAAGCGGAAGTCGATTTCTCTTGGAAAGACAGGTTGAAGCATGGGTTTAGCATGGGGGCTTTATAAGAATGCTTTACACAGTCTGGGGTGGACGACTGAATTGTTCTCATTTTTAATTCAGCTGCATTCACATTTTTTTTCAATTAATGCTTTTATTCATCTTGCTTTTATTGAAAACTATGAACAAATGCGGTGTAACAAAATGGGGTGTGGTGCTAGTTATGTACATTTTTTTAAATCAGATTTCTAGTGCAAAAAAAAAAAAATAGATTCACTAATACTATACATTTCAAAACAAAAAAACATAATAATAATAATAACATTAAAAAAAAAGCCACCGGATCCTGATTTCGGCATCTATAATCTCTGCTCTAGCGGTAAAACAATTCACCTTTAACTCAGATCTTACCAAGCCTGTTTAGCCATGTCCAACTGGTAAGCGCGGGTTAGCTCATCTAGGTGGGCTTGGAGCATGGGCTGTATTTCTTCACGTGGGGATGGGCTCAGTGTGGCTGTGGACTGTTTGCCAAAGGAAACTGCTGCAGGGGAGGAGGCCACGCCCCTTATGGGAGGAGTGGGCACCCGCTCTTCTTCTTCCTCCAGCTCATCCTCTAAACCCTGATGGAGGTATGTCTGCACTGGCAATGGCGGGCCCCAACCATCACTATCATACCTGGAACAAAAGACAGAAACAAAATGAAAATGGACCGCAGACGAGTCCCTGTGGCACCCCACTGCCAGTTGCTGGTTAGGCATGGCTTTTTCTTTTCTTTTTTTTTAATGTCAGTCTAGTCAACACTAGTCAACTTAGGTTTAACAGCATAGTGTTAACGCTGTAAATATTATGTTAAATGCAAAAAAAAAAATCTAAAAGGGATTTTCAGAGCTTTACTTGTTCTTGAATACAGGCTGATCAAGCAGAACAACTTTGCTTTTTATTTCCCAGAACTGTGCTTAGACATGCTGAAATAATACATGTCATAAAGCCAACATTCATTAGAGGAATTTGTCAGTGCACATCCCGTAGGACATAACAGTTTTAATCTGAAGCCATTAAAGACAGTGGCGAGATTTACAGCGTAGAAGACTACTCATTTGCCAGAGAGCCTATTAAGCTGGATGACTCTCCGAGATGGAAATTAACAGGGTTGAAAGGCAAGCGCACCTCTCAAGAAGGATATTTAATTTGTATCACCACCTTCATGTTTTCTTTTAACTGTACAGATGGGCTGACGCTGATGTCAGACTAGAGTGGAGTGTCGTCAGTGGCGAAAGTATATTAAAAGTTGCTGAGCGTGAACAGTTTGTCAAACAAGGTTTTAAGATTATCACTCAGGTGGCAAAAAACATTCCATCTATTTATAATGGACAACAAATTAATAACTTAGTGCTTGCAGCTTGATTAACTCTCTGAGGAATACATAAATACCATTAGTGGATTTATAGATGGTATTAGCTAGCAAGAATGAGACTTTGAACAGTTTCCTGTGCACATCATGGCCGTTTTTTATTTTAAAATTGATGGGGGAAATGCTTAATTACACGGATCATCATCTCTAGATATTATAGATGTGACCATTGAATTTGCAGTGTGGATTGTCACTAATACTACTAAGTAGAGCTGAATGAGTGACTCAGGACCCTACCCTCCTCCATCATGGTGCTCTGAGGCGTAGTGGTCCATCTCCGTGCCTGGAAGAGGGTGGATAGGAGGGGGAGGCAGTGGAACGTTTGCCCAGTTGGAGCCATTCATCTTGGAGGGCTTGGCATTTGCTTTGGTCTTCTTCTTCTTTCCACCTTTCCCACCTACAACAGCAAAATGTTGGAGATACTAGTTAGAGCTTGTACACAGAACGGTGTCAAGTGAGATTTGGCAATTTCCATGCTTTCACCCTAAAAAAAAAAAAAAAACACTTATTCCCCACATAATATGTGCTTGAAATTCTCTATACTAAGTGAAGGCTGTTGCAATGCCAATGCCAAATGCAATTGCTTGTACTTTAGCATATACAACTCCCCTTCGCACAACTTCTTTTAAAATGTTCTGAACCAACAAAGCCCTAAAAAGCAATCTCAAGGCTGCGTGGTGACAGTTTACAGCATGTCAATGTCTTAAAGACACAAAAAGTAATTACTGAAAAAAACCTTTGACCTCCTTTTTAACACAACTGCCATTCATGTAACTTTCTGGAATATTTTTGTTTGCAACTCAAATTCATTTTATTTCTGCTAAGAAAATAAACCACTGAAATGTGTGAAAGATGGAAAGAAAAAAAGGCTGTTGAACTTGAATATGACGCACACACAATCTCACCGGACAAAAGATTTGGCAAATGACAAACTTGCCCAAGAACTAGTACATAGGATAGTAATTAATCACCCTTCTGTCACAATCTAATTAACAAAACCATCTAAATGTAACGGCCATCAATGCCAGATGAAGACATTTGGGACGAGGAAGTGATGTATCTGATTCTGCGTGTCCTCCGTAGAGTACAAGCAGAGGCGGCAGGATTCATTACTGTAAATTATTAATGCCGCCGCTGGCAAACTCGACGTGACCAGTGCTTTGGCACGTGTTGCCAGATCCTCCCGTGTTTCAAGCCAGGCATAAAATAGCTGAGGCTGATGGAGTCAGACACACGGCCAAATGCAAATGAGGAGGGGGAGACTTCACTGGCAGCACTTGTACTTGATGGGATCCTATCTGTCATCATCTTCCTCTGTCTGCCAATGGCCTCTAATCGTTCCTGCCGTCTCGAAATGTTCCGATTCAAGCAACCCTGTGGCTTCAAACATCATGTAATTTAATATGATGCCAAGACTTTGACAGGGCTATACATTAAGACTAAAAAACTCTTTATAAAAGCCATGTTGAATCACATTCAATGGCTAAGAAAAGACCTGGATCCAAAAGGAATATTCCACCTATTGAAAAAATTATCATGTTGTTCCAAAACCATATGACTTTCCTTCTTCGGTGGAACATAAATACATTTGAAGAATTGAGGTCAATAAGTTGAATTAAGCACCGAGGGTGTCAGATGCAAAAGCAAAATAAAAGTAGTCCCTATGAATGGTACTTTACGATTTTATAGTACTTTAGGATTAGTCTTTCCCAAATTTGAGTTTACTGAGATTACAGTTTTTCTCCATTGGTTTGGCTCATTTCTTGAAACAAACCTCCAAACCACATGGCAATTGTTCACAACATAATTGAATTTCTCATTCATTTCATCAAATTGCCTACATTCAGCACAATTTCCAAGTGAATACATCTTGTTGATCTAAACTGATTGTTGATTCTCGGTCTAATGGTTGTTCGCTCCAAAATGTGTCAGCGTCATTTCATTGTATAAGTCATCACATGCACAATAGTCTAATTGTCAAAATTAGTCAAGAACATAATATCATGAATACCATATGAAGAGTTCAGATGCAAAAGCCTCTAAATGCCATTTGAAATTTTCTTCTTTAATGATGATTTTTTATCAAACTTGTATATTTAAGTTCAGTAATTTCACTTAAATAACAATTAATAGGTAATTATCATTGCCATTTAAGTGAAATCACTGAACTTAAATATAGAAGCTTGATAAAAATGATCATTCTAGAAGAAAATTTCAAATGGCACTTAGAGGCTTTTGCATCTGAACTCTTCATATATGAATCTCATAGAACATTTGATAAATGTATTACAGCAATTGACAAGTCAGGTGAAACTAGAACTTGACTAACAAAGGAGGAGTTTCACACATCTCAAATGACCAATCAAACAATATGTTTAGTTACTTGCTGTCCATGACTGTGAATGCTGCCAAACATTTATGTAAATGTATGTCTTTCTTTCTTCAATCGAAAAGAAATGAAGGTTTTTGATGAAAACATTCCAGGATTTTCTCCATTTAATGGGCTTCACTGGGAACCAAACAGTTCAAGGTCCAAATGAGAGTTTAAGTGCAGCTTCAAAGGGCTTTAAACGACACCAGACAATGAATATTTAGGACCCTTCGAGTCATGACTCGAAAAAAGATTTGTTCATTTTGATGAACGAGTTTGAACAGGAGAGATCACAGAACAGAGCAAGTTGAGCGTTTATGCTTATAAAACTTAAACTTTTTGATTTATTTTCGAAATGACCGATCATTTCGCTAGATAAGTCCCTTATTCATCTGGTGTCCTTTAAAGCCCTTTGAAGCTGCACTTAAACTCTCATTTGGACCTTGAACCGTTTGGTTCCCAATGAAGTCCATTATATGGAGAAAATCCTGGAATGTTTTCATCAAAAACCTTAATTTATTTTCAACTGAAGAAAGAAAGACATGGACATCTTGGATGACATGGGGGTGAGTTAATTATCAGCAAAAGTTTTTTTTTTTTTTTTAAAGTGAACTACTCCTTTAACAATGAGAATCATTCTTTTAAATCTTTTCAAACAGTTGGTCTAGTCAGTTCACAAAACCCAGTTCAGACCGCATTTTGTGAACTGGCTGTGAACTGGCAAATGGCTAAACCAATTGCTTATTAGTTGATCCACTTCAAAAAATGGTGTCAAAAAAAAAAAGATTACGATTGAAATTAATCAAATTAATTGATGAAAAACTTAAACAGAAATAAACGTAAATAATACTTAAATGAGAGAAAAAAATGTGTGTTCCTCAAAGTTTAGAACCTTTCTTAAGCTTGAAAGCTTTGGCTCACATTTATTGTGCAGTCCTATAGGAAAGAAGAACATGCTTTAAAAAAATTGTGTGTTGAACTGAAGAAAGTCATACGGGTTCGGAATTAGTTTTTTCAAAAACGTTAATTTCAGGGTGCACTGTCCCTTTAAGAAAAGCAAAAACGAGTGAGAAAGAAGGAGTACGCTATAAGATGAGTACTGTAGCTATGCACAGTTTAGGGCAGATTTGTCATACGGAGGCTGACGTTTATGATACTCTCGGCAGTCGGCCTATTAGAGAGCGTTCTCTTCGCCGGAACTTCTCGCTGACGGTGCGCTATTGTTCCGGCGGGCGAGGGAGAGCGGGAAGCATTAGGAGTCTTGCGGAGGGATGGAAGTGTCAAACGAAGATGAATAAAGCATGCTAGTAATAAAAAATAACAACAGGCTAGAGGCAGAAGAGGCAGAAGTGGCTGGAGTGGGGGAAAGTAATTGGGTTTCCTAATCGTTCCTCTGGGTGACGCGTGGCATCGGACAATAAATGGAGAGATGGCGTGATTACTCAATCACTCCCTCAGTTCCTCTCTCTCTCTCTCTCTCTCCTCCTTTCTTTCTTCTCTGTTAGTTGAGTAGAGGGCATCAATAATGTAAACGAGTCTCTGCTGAGGAGTCGGGGCAGCTCCTGAAATTACTAATGTAAGAAATGTGAGGAAAACAGAGAGGAAGGGTCCCGTGTGGGGACAGTGACCCGACTGTCAAATCATGAGGTGGCTTTCTGAACTAGGCCGAATCAGGCCGGATCAGAGGCGACGGAACTTGGCTGTAATTCATACCTGGAGATTAAACACCTTTAACACATCAATGAGAGATTGCTCAACTCAGATATGTCCTATCTTGTATAACGGATTATGATCTAATTGTATGCTATGGTGGGAAATTGGAGTAATAACAGTATTCGAAAATAATTTGCATTTAATGGGGCAGTACAAAGACTTTATGGCTTTTTTATTACAGGGAAACGCATGCGTTTTTGATTACGACAAGACCGTTTTTCACAAAGGAAGGAGGTGAATTTTGGCTCTCAAAACACACACAAAACAGCAGTGAATATGGGTGAAATGTATTTGATTTTTGCTGCTTGTTCAAATTGCTTGATTAAAATGAGCTCAATTGCTATACATTTTGTCCAAACTTAATTTGATTGTGTTCAATCTACTTAAATGTATGTAAAATTTAAGTTTACTGTTGGATTATATAAATGATTTGTCTTACATTAACTGAAACTGGGGGTGCTTGTTAGTTCCCAGCATGCTTTGCATATGTTGAAATATAAATATAAATGTTGAAATTAAGTGTAATTTTATGTGTTTTTAAGAAAATGAGAAGAGGGGATGAATTGATGGTGCGTAGTTGTGTTTATTGTTTAATTTTATTGAAATTATTAGTACCATTTAAATTACAGTAGGTTAGCATTGTGAAGAAGAGTGGAGCATTTCGTTAGGCTGAAGACTGACGCTATGTTTACACGGAAACGATCTGAAGAGACAACGCAACAGTGGTGTTGCATTAACACTTTTTATTTTGCGTTTAGAGAAGCCTTATGGGGGAAAATCTACGTGCACATGGTGTGAAGTTCGTAGTATGTATTGTAGTATGCACTCCAGACAGCTAGGTGGCAATGTGAAGCGCTGCCACACAACGACACCAATATCTGAGAATATTTTGTACAATTGCTGAAAAGACTCTTGTACTTTTTTGTGTTTTTTAAGAAACCCCCAAAACGCCGTTGCCGGGTAAACGAAAGGCACATTCGATAAAATATTTTTACGTTTTCACCCGGAATCGTTCTCGTGTAAACGGGGCCTGATTCACCAAAACTCACAGCAAATGCCTTGGCCGATGAAGCATGTAAATCTTATCATTTAAGATGCTAAAAAGTGCTACTGGTAGTTAATAGTTGGCTAGAATCTAAAAAATTGAGTAGTGTGACACTCAAATAAACTATTGGATGCATTGGACGAATGGATATATGAATTAAAATAACTGAATCATATTAGTCTGTCTAAAACATTGCAAATTAGTTGGGATGACACTATTAATTCAAGCTGCTCAAGCAACTTAATAAATTAAGTTGACCCAACACAAGTAATTTATATTGGAATAACAGAATTGCATAATGCTGAAATAAAGCAAGTTATCCTTTTAATGATTTATTTCATATTTGATATATAATGATATCAGATGCAGAAGTGATATAAAATGAAACTCAAGCACTGAAAAGGTTCACAGGATCTGTGTGGAAAATATGCATGGCATTTCACTGGGATCAATATTGAAAAGTCCAAATATTTCAGATTGGCGTAGTATCCCAAATTGTTTAGTATAGTATGCCAAAATGACCCGCAGCAAATAAATGAAGTGCATATGTTTGCTGGGAAACAATCAAGCGCAATCTCTGGAAATGCAAATGTGACCCTTGCTTTTTTTCCTACTTCTCTTTTCCCAAAACCGTCTTAACATAATTATAATCTTGAACTTGTACACTGACGTTCAGAAGTTTGGGGTCAATTTTATATTATATATATATATATATGCTTTCTTATATATAATTTATACTGTATATTTTATTTCTTTATTTCTTTATTTCTTTTTACATTTAGCAGCACAACTGTTTCCAACACTGATAATAATAAGAAGAAATGTAAGTAGTAAATCATCATATGTGAATGATTTCTGAAGGATCATGTGACACTTAAGACTGGAGTAATGATGCTGAAATTTCTTTTTGCTTTTGAAAATTCTAATTCAATTATTTCACAATATTACAGATTTTCCTAATGAAATGTATGTTCCAAAAGCATGATCTGCATAAATTGCCAGAATGATGAATAATGAATAATGCAATACGACAACCGTTTTCATGTTAATCATAGAGAAGCCTCAAAATGCTACGAAAAGGTTAAACGAGAACAGATTGATTAGATTTGGTCATGATCTCTATCTTCCAAACAATCCTGGCCTGAAGAGCTTGAGATGTTTGACCTGAATCTACCCTTGTAGTCCTAATTGTAGTCCGTGAAACACTTGAGCCAGATGCTTGGAGAGCTTCCCATCGAATGTCTGAGGCGGTTACGGCACAGTTAAAACACTGGCATGAAACTTGATTAGAGAGGAGAAAGAGAGCCACATGGACAACGAGACGAGAAGATGGGGACCGTATCTGTGTCCTATAAATGACATTGTAATTTTCAGTACATGAATTTTATTGTAGCTTGTAACCATTAACCGGAGGAATTCGTTCAAATCAACCCTCTCAAGAGTGCGTGGATGGGCATTTCTGAGTGGCTTCGTTTACCAATGGCAAAACTGACCTATGCTTATATCATAAACCCATTGGCATTGCTAACACAAGGTTAATGACAATGTCAAAAGATGCTTTGCTGGAATTTTGCAACATGTCAAAGATAGGCAGATTGTAAGAATTGGGTGGATCATGTCATGCACAATTGCAGAAGACCAGAAACTCTATGCTAAATTCATCAAACCTTAAGGCAGTGTGTCCACCAAAGCATTTCTTAGTTTTTTTTTTTTTTTTTTTTCAATTGGTTTTCAATGGGAGCGCTGTGTGTTTTAATTCGGCAGTAGTGTGATAAGGCGCTAAGCGTCTATTTCACACAAGCTCGCCGTTTTTTTTCTGGTTGCCCGACAGCCGGAGAGTGTCTTTTTTTTTTTTATAACTTTGAGTAAAACGTAGTCACTTTTTACCCAGCTGTCCAATCACAATGGAGGAGTGTCAGGACAAACACCACACTGACCAAACAACACATCCCACTTGTACCAAGACAACAGACAACAAGCAAAACAAAAAAACAAAATCATTCAAAACAATGGCCAGAGCAAGTACTTTACATTCTGTCGACATTTTTTTTACATCCATAAACAAACTATCGGTGAAATCAGACAGCATCACTGATTATAATAGGCTTTTGTCATCAGATGTAGACGCGGTGTAGATTACTTTTTAAAGAATGAATTTATAGACTCAAACTGTTATTATGGAAAGGTCCACCTAATATCGCAACAGTATCCACCATATTTAACTAATACCTGCTGGTTAACATAAATTGTCATATTTTTTTTTAAAGATAAACAGGACTTTTAGGCTGCACATACACTACAGATCTTGATGCCCAAATCCGATTTTCTGACTATATCCTGATTTTTTTTTTGATGACCCGCTTACATCATCTCTTAAAGACCCGTATCCTATTTTTGCATTTGCACTATACACTGCTGAAACTACCAAATGTAGACGTCCTGACCCGGAAAATTGAGTAAAACACCACAAAATGCAAAGGATGCAGATGTGAATAAAATTATCCAGTGTTTTTTCTTTCCACAATATTTTGAAAAAAAGTCATCAAAACATTTGTCTCGTACGACAGAGAAAAAAAGAGAAGCCACGAGCGCTTAAAACCGTGCCTCCCCATATCTCGTGAAATATCTAACATTAAAGCAGCACTATGCAACTTTTTCAACTTTTATAATATTTTTCCAAAACCCTTGAGATGGTACATCGACTTAAAATAGATTGAATGGCAGGTCTACCATAGCCTGACAGTGTCTGTATCGCTTTTACTGGCACTCTGTAACTTCGGGGAGCGGGTAGGAACCCGAACATAAAATAACTACAAAATTCGACCGTTTTACGGCATACATCACTTCCCCCACTTTTCCAACGCGAGAGCCCAATGAGCAATTTTTCTTCTGTATGTTGTCATAACTCCGGTCCGGTGCATCAATCTTCCCCCCGCCAAGCTAATGTGAAGAGTTCAACGTGATCAGTTTACTGTTGGTAATGTGTTGTGTAGCTTCGCCCCTCGCCGCATCCAATGTAGACTGGATTGCTTTCTTTTGAGGGCGCTCAACACACTCAAGCATCCCCGTAGAGTCGGGGTGGGCAGCTCGCGCCAGCTCGAGACGGGAAAGTATACTGATACTGAGTTTGGTAGGGGCTAAGTAAATAATACACGATTAGACGAACAAAATAATCGGTCAGGAACTGGTAACTATCCATGTCTGCAGGCTGATAGTCATGTTTGTTATTTATTTTTCTGGTGAAAGTGTCACCTCAGGCTATAAAACAAATCGATTTTTTTTTAAATTGGCAGATTCATCTATACTATGGTAGCTTGATATTATAATATTGACGACATGACTATTATCTACCAACAAACATTGAATTGAATTAGCATATCCATCATGTAAAACAGTAGCCAATAGGCTAACGTTACTATAAAGACGCTGGCTTGTAAACGTGAGCTACGCGATCTTTTGACGTTTGAAAAAATAAAGCCCATTAAACTATATTCATAAGACATGCTGAAATATATGCCAATGTACCTGGGATGAAGACATTTCACATGCAACGCTGGAGTCTGCCCAAGATGTGAGGGCACGCGTGTATTCCCTAGTGTAACCATGACAGATTTTACGACAGCAGTAGAAGACAATACTGTTTCCCAACTGTAGGGGGACCCGAGAGCAAAATTTCAAAGGTAACATAATGCTGCTTTAACAACCCTGCATTGCTCCATTGTGTGTATCTTTTGTCTTCCATCGCGCCTATAATCGCACACTTTTTTAATAACGTACAACTCGCATTTACTGGGGAATATCCGTTTTGTCTGCTAACATAGCAGACGCAAATTCACGTATTAATATCCGATTTATTACCACATATGAGTAAAGCCTGACTCTGATCTGATTCTTTCCCTGCTTACACGTTCACCGGTCATATCCGATTTGTGCCACATGAGAGGAAAAAATCGTATTTGGGTCACTTGAACCATGCAGTGTAAACGAGGCCTTACAGTACATCCACACGGTGAATGTCGATCCAGTAGAGATGACTGCTATGAGGAACACAATTATTACACAAACCAGACTACACAGCAGGGGTCATGGTGTGTGCACCACGGTTAGTGGAGGTGAAAGGGGAGAGGGGAAGACTGAAGGAAAGATGCGGGTGGGCTGCTGACCCGGGACCAGTGAAATACCAACCTGACAGACTGTTGCTCCGATCTGAGCTGTTGTGGGAGCTGGTGGTGCTGAAATCCTGCGATTGGTTGTGTGGCATTCTATTAGACAATCCGTCAGCCAATCGGTAGTCAGGAATGAAAAGGAGTGCTAGTGGAGGCGAAGGGCAAAAAAGTGGCATCAGGTGGAGGGCAAGATGGCACAAGCGCATGCAAGGGCGTGCAGTTAGAGCAACGGGCAAAGCACTGATTTCACACACAACTCCTGTTTCGAACGCCTGTTCTTACTAATTTAACAATGCTTAGACTTAGTACCCGATTTGGACACGTTTCGCTCCGTTCCCAAATCGAGTGAGCTGCCCATGTAGGGATCAAATGATCAACAGGATCACTTGAAGCTATCATTTTACCTCATAATTTTAAATAAATTGTAATTATATAATAATGTAATATAATATATAGTGCTATTAAATTGATTAATAGCAATTAATCACAGTTAGTGTCCATTATAATATGACAATATTAAGTGAGGCATCTTTAGCATCAGTTAAGATGCTGTCTACATACAGTAGGTAGCAGGCAGCAAGGCAGCTCACTTGATTTTGGAACAGAGCCTAATCGCTTTAAAAGCTCTCAATTTGTCTAGTTTCTTGGGAAACTGTCTCATTTAGATGTTCACAACATACATTAGTGCTAATTTTCCTGGAATTAATTCTATTTGTTGGCAAGTTAACCAGTTCATGGAATCATTTATATGTGTGATTTACAGTCATTTTTTTAGTCTTACGTTTTAGTCCAAATGAAAGCGCAAATGGTTTTTAATTGCGTTTAAGGAACGGATACAATTCATCATTCTGTTCAACTAGGGCAAATGAGTTCATTAATATGGATAGTATACTTTTACATTATATATATATATATATATATATATATATATATATATATATATATATATATATATATATATATATATATATTATTTACATTTCAGAGTGCATTTGGTCTAAAAGCTTTTCAAAATAGAATAAATGTTGGATAATGATGTTTAAATCCCAAAGACAATTTAAATAATATGCAGTCCGGTTGGTTCGGAAACACATACAAGGGTCATGGATTTAGTTATGGGCCAATGATACGCATTCGTCTTGTTCCTGAATGTCAAAAAAATGCAACATTAATGCAATGTTGGTCAAATTAACACTGATACAAACCTCAGGCAATATCCAGAAATAGAGCAATTGGCTTTGTTTCAAAAGATTTTGGATGTAAAAAACAAGCTCACATGAAGTATCACACAGACACACATACACACACACCCCCTGGCCCTTCAGCCCGACTCACTGTTGTTGCAGGAGTTCTTGTCTGGCAGTGAGTAGCCCAGGCTGGCCATTTCTTGCTTGGCCTGCAGGGAGGTCTTCCACTGGGCTTCGGGCAGATCGACGGCCAGCTCGTGAATGCTGTTGGAATGGAGGATCTGGGTCGTGGCGTATGGCGTGGCCTGGGAGGCGGGGCTTGGGCTGCCGAATCCACCTTTGGTGGTGAAGTCAATGCTGCTGTAAATGGCCCCGTCTGAAAGCATGGTGCCCGTCTTATCAGCCTGGGAACTGGGCATCCCGTCTGAGAGGCACGGCGAGAGTGGGGAGGGAGAGATGAACACGACTGTGAGGATAATGTCTCAGAGAAGTGATGTCTCTTTTGAAAGAAATCAAATTCAAAATAGTTTCTACAAACTCATTCCCACGAAAATATGATGTTTATTTGATTTAAAATATTATATCGTTTCTTTCAGAAAATAATTTCAGATTCTATGTAAATTTTTTTACGTTTTTGATAATACCCCCAAAAGTGTCACACACATTCACACATATACTGTACATAATATTTAAATAATTATGGAATTATTACATTTTGGTATTTGAGTCAGTGTAAATAATAATAATAATACAATTAATTATACAAATTATACAATTATACAAGAATATTATATTATTATTATTAATACATTGATATTATTACAATAAATGTATGGTAAGAAGATTTTTTGTATACTGAATACTCAAATAATTATGAAATGTTGCTATCTGAGTCAGTTTGCAATTACAATGTAATTTATATGAAAATAATATATAAAAATTATATTTTTATATATTATATAAATATATATTATATAAAATATATTAAAAATGATATAATGATACATTTTTGAAAATATCATTTTTAAATATTATTTTTAATATAAATTATTATTATGAGTGTTATTAGTAGTATTATATACATATTTTATTCTATATAATTTATATAATCTAAGTTATGATATTATATATTTATATATATATATATATATGATTTACTTATCTAGCAATATCATTTTTAAATATTATTTCATATAAATTACATTATACAAATTATATAGCTTAAAATATGTATAATAATATTGTACTATACTCACATAATTATGGAATTATGAAATGTTGTTATCCAAGTCAGTTTACAATTATTCTTAGCATAGTACAATATGTGTTATTATACATATTTTAAGCTGTATAATTTGTATAATATAATTTATATGAAATAATATTTAAAAATGATATTGCTAGATGAGTAAATCATATATGTATATAATATATCATAACTTAGATTATATAAATTATATAGAATAAAATATGTATATAATACTACTAATAACACTCATTTTACACTATCTAAATAATATAATTATTTATTTATATTATTATTTAACAAAATAAAATATAACATAATATATATATAAAAAAAAGATAACAAAATATATACAATACATACAATAAACAAACATATAATATACAATAAAGTCATAAGTTGTGAATACGCTATGCTTTTTTGTTTACTATTTGGTGTGAACCGGCCTTTAATTCATTTTCAGTTCTCTCCCTTTGACTCAATAACTGCTACTATCTTTTAGCATTTTCTCTGTGCACTTCCGGATGAAATAATGGCATAACTCTACATGTGTGTGTGTACTGAAGGGAAAATGATATACAGCAGCTGTATCTGCAGCACTCAAGCTGTGGCTGTCCTTCACGACTCACTGCTCGACCACCATCTTTCCCTCACACCCACCCCTCTCCTCTCCTCCTCTGTGTGACAGTGGGTCAGGACGACAGACATTAGTGTGTGTCCAAACATATGCAAAGGTGTACACCAGGACAGCACCGGGACACCTTGAATGAATCAATGTCCAGAAATATGACATTTTCTTTCAGGGCTTGCTTTTAACAGCTTTCAACTAACCACATTTCTAATCAATTAAATCAAGCCAATGCAGCAGCAATGGCTCTGAGAGTCGATTTACCTCCACGGCCGAAGTTGTTGAGGTCATTGGGTCCTCCAGATCCGCTGTTAACCGGCAGACTGGTGGTCGGCCAGGAGTCGGCGAGCCACGGGTACCCCGAATCACTGGCATTCAGCAGACCAGGACGACTGCGGGAACACAAACCATGCATTGAGACTTCATTCTCTGTATCGAGTTTCCACACTATTTAAGCAATGGATTTCCATAACTTTGCAAATCATTTGTGATTATTGGATATGTTTTTTGTTTTTTTTTTTCGTTTTTTTAATACTGATTCAGACTGACAAAGACAGAATATTTTAGTGTTTTTGACTGAAAAGAAGAATTTCACTTATGAGTGTGTGCAAGTTTTATTCATAAGCAACACAATACCACATGGAATATGTGTATAATGCGAGTTATGTAATCCAATTACTTTTTCAAGTAACTAGCAAAGTAATGCATTTAATCTCAGAGTTACTTTTTAAAAAAAATATCTAAATACCGACAGCTCTCCTGTTTCATGTTGATAAATAAATGCATATGAACATGCATTTACTCATCTCACGTGCGCAAAACAGATTCAGTATTTGTGTTAAATAACACAAACATACTTTATGCATTTATTCTCACTTTATTAACTTTAGTCTTTGCTGCTCACCTTTGATTACCCAATTCAACCATACTAATAAGCAAAAAGACTTTAAACATCACTTTTGCGTTTATTTATTTCAGCTGAAAGGTTTGTTTGAGCAGCGCCCTCTACTGGACAGGCATGAATCTGTATTTCCTTCAGCCGGAGGCTTATTCATTTTGGTGTGAACGTGATTTTACATTTGCTAAAAATTACAAAACAAACAAGCAAGCGGTACAGTATAACAGTTGAAAAAAGTAATACAAAAACAACAACACATTATTTATAAAAAGTAGCTATGTAACCCAACTAGTCACGTTTTTAGGGATTAGCACAATATTTTAACGCATTCCTTTTAAAAGTAATTTTCCCAAACAGTGGGCAACAGATGCTGAGGAGAAATAACAAACTAAATGCATGGCAAACATCTGCAGGGACTCAAAATGAAGATGCAACACAAACAAATGGTGTGTATGTCATTTCCGTGGCATCTCTTTTCAACACAAAAAAAACATTTTTTATGTTTTCAATTTATTCATATTTAAAAGACTCAATATTTAGTTTCCCATTGAAAATCAGGAAATACACAGAACATTTTTTTTAACACCCTTCAGTGTTTGCCGATAGACACACACCATTCATTTAACAGATCACCCCTTACTATATCTTTAGCTCACAAAACTCCTGTGTTTTACAACACACTCCTCCACATCTGACAATCGGCTCACATAGGAGGTTTCATTTAACAGGTGTTGTGCGTCTTCCCACGGGTGTGTGTGGTGTAAAGGCATCATTAAGACTTTAAGCTGTCATGGGTGAGTGCTGTGGGCCATTACGACCACTTTATTGCGCATTCACCTCTCGGATGCTTGTTGCCATGGGCAACAGATGCTGAGGCGAGCTTGTGTTTCAGCCTCCCGGTGGTGTTTTTACCCCCATCCCTTCGTTTGTGCTGCTTAAGCCACAATACAAATGGCTGTTTTTTTTTCCTCTTCAGAATGAGCATAGATGGAAATAAAGAGCCATTGGTTGCGCCAAGGCTGGGAATGTAACAATAGAGGAGTGGAGAGGTGGATGAATGAAGCGCTCAAGGACTTCCTCATTTTTTCGCCTTTCATCACTGTTAGAGGAGCAATTTGTGGTCATGGTCACAGAGACAGAGCAATGCTGGTGCGAAGGAGAGATTTTAAAAAGACATGAGCACAAACCAAAAGACATTTAAAAAAAAAAAAAAAACTAGTCTGTCCAGTCAGCGGCCATCTTGGTAACGTCAAACTACTATTCATTTATTTATTATTTTTATTATCATTTACCCACATTTCTTTATCACTTACCCACATGTTGTTCCAAAATATAGCAACAATAGTTATTTTTATTTTTAGTACTAAGAAATAAATACATAAATAATAAAATTGTATAATCAAACTATTTTATAATCGTATTATTGTGCCAGTAAATAAATAAATATTATTAGCAGTATAAAGTATTTTAAAAGTGTTTCCAAATGTTATATTAATTCTAATTCTGCCATTTACTGACCCAAATGTATTTTTGTTCCAATAAATAAATAAAGAAAATTACTGCCATTTATAGACATGCATGTTGTTCCAAAAATGTAATAATAATAATAATAATAATGACAACAATAATAGCAATTATTAATAGCACTAACTAACTAACTAACTAACTAACTAACTAACTAACTAACTAACTAACTAACTAACTAACTAACTAACTAACTAACTAACTAACTAACTAACTAACTAACTAACTAACTAACTAACTAACTAACTAACTAACTAACTAACTAACTAAACTAGCTAACTAACTAGCCAAATAACTAACTAACTAACTAACTAACTGCGCAACTAACTAACTAACTGGCTTGCTAGCTAACTAACTAACTAGCCTTCTAACCAACCAACCAACCAACCCAACCAACCAACCAACCAACCAACTAAATAACTAACTAACTAACTAACAAATTTTATCTTATTGTTCAAAATTACATTGTTGTATTGTGCCAATAAACAAACAAACAAACAAATAAATAAATAAATAAATAAATAAACAATTATTATTATTGTTATTATTATTATACAGTGCAGTCTCATCCCAAGACGTCATATAACTGACATCTTGGGACGTCTTTTGACCATACGTCAACATCTGCCTTTTTAGGGTACCCTTAAATGTCGGTTAGATGACGTTATCGGATCCTAACCCTACCCCAGACCTAAACCTACCCCGTCACCTAACCGACGTTAAAGGTAAAGCGTCAGTTGTATGACGGCCCGGGATCGTTATGTAACCGTCGTTTAAGGGTACCCTAAAAAGGCGGATGTTGACGTAAGGTCAAAAGACGTCCCAAGAAGTCAGATACGACTTCTTGGGATGAGACTGCGTTATATTAGAAATATCTAAACAAAGTCCATGATTCCTGAAAAAAAAAAGAAGAGTGGCGAGTGGTCCAGCTTACACACTTCACATCCGCAACTATTTCCTTGATACAGCTCTATTTCTGTTCAACAGTAGTGGTAGCATGTAATCCAAAATTGAACTTTAAAAAAGTTGAATTTCTGTTTCTGACAGTAGCTGCCATGTTGAGTGCTGTGATATCTTCTGTTCATTTGACCTCGTTTGACCTGTTGTACAGTCTGTGTACATGCAGTGCCTCACTGTAGTGCATACTGTAGAAGTGCACCAACACACACCACTCGTCTTTGTGTCTTTTCTTTCTCTATTTCGGCGTGCCTTTCTCTCTCTGGCCTCGCCTCCTCAGTGGATGTGCATTTGCCCTGAGGTGGCTTGTCTCCCCCCAGGTCCGGGGAACAGTGTGTGCTTTTTGAAGCCGGGGGCAATATACCGGTAATGGCAGCGTAGCAGCCTGTCGCTCTCTAAGCCACAGGTTTTAATAAGAGCCAGCGGAGCCCGAATGGAGGGTCTCGGGCTGAGGAGGAGGGGGTCCTGACAGACTAAGCGCCCCCTGATGTGGCAGATGAATGCCAAAACAGGCCCTCAGGGGGAACGAGTCATTCAAACTGATGGTTCCTCTTCAGACACGTTGACTTCTTATAGGGTAATACGTTGAGGACTTCTCAAACCTCCCCCTTCCGCCTCCGCTTGAATTTTTTTTTCTGTCTGAAAAACAATCTTGTGCCCTCCTCACCTCCTCCGAAATGCTCTTTCCAACATGCTTGCAACCAGGTCCTCTCTACCGTTGCTGTTTTTGTTTTGCTTGGCCCTCTGGTGATGTTTAAGTGTTACTTCGAAATCTAGATCGAAATCTAAATTTACTTATTAGTAAAATGTTTCTAAATGTGCATGGTATTTGGAAGGAAAAATTAGTTTCTTACATGTTTTATCAAACTATTATCTTAAAGAAGCCTTTTTCTGCTCCACAGTAAGAACAATGACATAGATATGACTTTATTTATCATAATTATGACTATACAACTGCATTTTCTTACTTTTAATTACTTATTTTATTTTTAAAAAAAGAGTTTAATATTTCACGTCACAGTGTGACGACAACACCGTAAAAAAATTGCTGACTTAAATATTAAAGTGCAATCAACTTGGATGTTTAAGTCATTACAACTTAAATTACATTAGACTAAATTTAAATGAAAATTGCTTGAAGGGTTAGTTCACCCGAAAATTAAATTACTCGCCCTCATGTTATTCCAACCCCGTAAGACTTTCGTTCATCTTCGGAACACAAATTAAGATATTTTTGATTAAATCTGAGAGCTGTCTCACTCCATGTTATTGAAATTTGCCATCGCAGAAAGTTAGTAAAACATAATTAAAATACTCCATGTGACTAAAGTGGCTCAACCATGAGTTTATCAAGCGACGATAATACTTTTTGTGCGCAAAACAAACAAAATTGCCGACTTTATTCAACTATTCCTTTTCTTCTATGTGGGCCTGAGTGAGTTCACGTAGTGTAACAGGGTCAGAACGTAGGCTCACTATGGGTCGACGCTGGTCATGTGTGTGATGCCAGCCCGTTCTCATCCTTTAGCGTCACATAGAACGCTATATGACAAAACAGCGCTATACTACGCACATGGCACCCTTTATCGTTATTATAACACGCGAACCCAAGGCGTGATAAATCCTTTAGCGTAAAATGAGACTACCCTACCCCACACCTAAACTTAGCCCTCACAGCACGTGTTATATTAACGATAACGGGTGCCATGTGCGTAGTATAGCGCCGTTTTGTCATATAGCGTTCTATATGACGCGAAAGGATGAGAATGCGTTGGTAATGCTGGCCAATAGTGAGACTACGTCCTGACGTAGCGCTGTGCTGTTACCCTAAGTGAACTCACTCAGAAGCCCATTAAACACACACACACACACATATATATATATACGTATGTCATTTTGGTGATCAAAGATGCTTTAAGGGTTAAAGATATTGACTACAGGGGGACTTTAAAACTGCGTCAGTGTGTATAAAAATGTACATTAAAGGATTAGTTCACTTTTAAAAAAACTTTTGCTGATAATTTACTCACCCCCATGTCATCCAAGATGTCCATGTCTTTCTTTCCTCAGTCGAAAAGAAATTAAGGTTTTTGATGAAAACATTCCAGGATTTTTCTCCTTATAATGGACTTCAATGGGAACCAGGTCCAACCGAGGTCCAAACGACAGTTAATAACAGTTTCAGATGCAGCTTCAAATGTCTTTAAACGACACCAAACGATGAATAAGGGTCTTATCATGCGAAACGATCGGTTATTTCAAAGCTTAAAACGGGCGACGTAGCCGGAAGTACAGAATCAAAATCGTCCGACATCGTTGTTTTACCTTTTAATTCCTTTTTTGTAAATGGCGTTTGAGTTAGTTTTCACGTTCAACCTATGCGTTCAACTTGTAAACACTCTGACTCTGTACTTCTGGCTACGTCGCCCGTGACCTTTTTGAACGTAATTACGTATTACGTGACGTTGCAAACGCGCCTCACAGAATGGAGAAAGGCTAGCATTTGTCCTTAGAAAAGTTACATTTTTGGAATAAGCTTTGAAATAACCGATCGTTTCGCATGATAAGACCCTTATTCATCGTCTGGTGTCGTTTAAAGACATTTGAAGCTGCATCTGTAACTGTTATAACTGTCGTTTGGACCTCGGTTGGACCTGGTTCCCATGGAAGTCCATTATAAGGATAAAAATCCTGGAATGTTTTCATCAAAAACCTTAATTTCTTTTCGACTGAGGAAAGAAAGACATGGACATCTTGGATGACATGGGGGTGAGTAAATTATCAGCAAAAGTTTTTTCAAAAGTGAACTAATCCTTTAACAAAGACTTAAATTATTCAAGATAATTATAAAGTGTCAAGGTCCGTTCACACCCAAAAATCGTTCTAAAGATACTTGTAAAATAATAGCAGATTTCACACCACAAATATAACGAAAGCCCACTGGCAGAGAGAAATGATATCACTTTTTTGCCCAACATTGGCAGCCAATCAGAATCCTGCTGTAACGAGTTTGAGCAATTAAAGCGGCAGACTACAAAACCTCAGAGGGCGCTTGTATTAAACAGAGTGTTATCGTTCGTAAGCGTGGACGCTAATATAGTTATCGTTATAGCTATCTCTATAATTTCGCCCTTTACTGTGTAAGCTAAAAGTGTAGCGAAATGCGTTTTCCTTCATATTGAAGAGTTGCTAAATTGAGCGAGGCAGAAAAATGGACGTTTCATGAGTTTGACTTTGATTTCTCTTGTAAACAAGCGCACGCACATGCATACTCTCCCAGGGATCATTTGTAAGTGTGGGTGATGATGATGTTGACTGTGGTAACGGCGGCTCTGTCCTTGCATTCATCTTTTCCCCCGTGCGAGATGATTAGATTGAGAAATATCGTTTTATCGGGCATATTTCTGCCCCGCAAATCACCGGGAGCGGGGCCAGGGCCCTCATCCCAGCCCTGAATCCCTCTCTTCCGACAGCAAGAGACGCACTGTGGCCTTGAGACCAAAGAGATTTGATTTGGCTCCATTTTTCCCTGCCACGCTCCTAGACACGCGCGCAACTGTGAAATACAACCTCGCAAGCGCGTCTGTGAGGACCGCCGTAAACAAGCCGAGTGAGCAATATTAATCCCAATCCTACTTCATAAATCAGACGGGCTTTACAGGCCCACACGCCCTCCGATACAGCAGCAGAAACTGGACTAAAAGCCTGCACATTAAATTATGCTTAAGGCATGCTGAAACATGCATTTGCTTTTCAGATTTACATTAGCTGGCGGATGCTGTCGCTTATTTTGAGCACAGTGAAAATATAATACACACACAAACATGCACATGTAGATCTGAAAGACATGATGGGAAGGAAGGAGCTTTTAAAAAAGAAAGAACACAACTAAAAAAGAAACGTTTGATCTGTTAATAAAACTGGGTGATCATGGGTAATCCTATTTCTAATATTATATAAAAGTGCTTATAAACACAAAGAGTTAAATGTAAATGCAGTTCATCTAAATGTTTAAATTATATTATAAAATTATGTATTATATTAACTTATGGATATTTTAATTTAATATAACAATAAGCCATTTAAAATTAATACAAACAATAATATATAATGTAGATATATGCAATTATATTACAATGTATTAATTATATTCAAATATATACATTGATTATATTCAAATATGCATTACATTTCACATTGACAACTTTTTTTGATAAAATTTAGATTACTTTGGACCAAACTCTTTATCACATATATGATAATCTTAATCCATTTTGATATAATGATACAAAGAGAAAAAACATATATTCCAATCATTGTTAAGAACAACATAATGTGCATTAAATATTACATTATGTCAGAGTTTTCCAGCCTGCGATTCGTCAAGGAACTGCAGGGGTTTTATGAAAAGCTAATAATGACATAAATCATAAAGATTTTTTTTTTTTAATTAAAATCAATTTTAAAATAATACAAAAATATAATAAAAATGTGTTTAAAAGACAAACACCTTCCAAATCCATAGCAATACATGGTTAAATGTCTTGGTGAGTGATAATTCAAATGAAAATGAATGTGTTCAACAGTATTGATTAGATAAGCACCAGATGTTGCAATGTTAAGAAAACAAGTGACATTATTTCTGTGATCAAATGCTTTGCGGCCTCTCAATTTTACATTTACAATTAAAGCCACATGACAATAGGCTGGTCTGTGTGTGCAAGTTCACCAAACTAGGAAACTCTGTTTATACGCAATATGCTTTTTAGAAAGGAAAATTAAGTTAAGTGTGTGTGTGTGTGTGTCTATACACTCACCTAAAGGATTATTAGGAACACCAAACTAATACTGTGTTTGACCTCCTTTCGCCTTCAGAACTGCCTTAATTCTACATGGCATTGATTCAACAAGGTGCTGAAAGCATTCTTTAGAAATGTTGGCCCATATTGATAGGATAGTAGCTTGCAGTTGATGGAGATTTGTGGGATGCACATCCAGGGCATGAAGCTCCCGTTCCACCACATCCCAAAGATGCTCTATTGGGTTGAGATCTGGTGACTGTGCCATTTTAGTACAGTGAACTCATTGTCATGTTCAAGAAACCAATTTGAAATGATTCAAGATTTGTGAAATGGTGTATTATCCTGCTGGAAGTAGCCATCAGAGGATGGGGACATGGTGGCCATAAAGGGATGGACATGGTCAGAAACAGTGCTCAGGTAGGCCGTGGCATTTAAACGATGCCCAATTGGCACTAAGGGACCTAAAGGGTGCCAAGAAAACATCCCCCACACCATTACACCACCACCACCAGCCTGCACAGTGGTAACAAGGGATGATGGATCCATGTTCTCATTCTGTTTACGCCAAATTCTGACTCTACCATCTGAATCAACAGAAATCGAGACTCATCAGACCAGGCAACATTTTTCCAGTCTTCAACTGTCCAATTTTGGTGAGCTCTTGAAAATTGTTGCCTCTTTTTCCTATTTGTAGTGGAGAAGAGTGGTATCCGGTGGGGTCTTCTGCTGTTGTAGCCCATCCGCCTCAAGGTTGTGGGTGTTGTGGCTTCACAAATGCTTTGCTTTATACCTCGGTTGTGACGAGTGGCTATTTCAGTCAAAGTTGCTCTTCTATCAGCATGAATCAGTCGGCCCATTCTCCTCTGACCTCTAGCATCAACAAGGCATTTTCATCCACAGGACTGCCGCATATGGGATCTTTTTCCCATTCTTTGTAAACCCTAGAAATGGTTGTGCATGAAAATCCCAGTAACTGAACAGATTGTGAAATACTCAGACCGGCCCGTCTGGCACCAACAACCATGCCACGCTCAAAACCGCTTAAATCACCTTTCTTTCCCATTCTGACATTCAGTTTGGTGTCCAGGAGATTGTCTTGACCAGGACTATTCCCATAAATGCATTGAAGCAACTGCCATGTGATTGGTTGATTAGATAATTGCATTAATGAGAAATTAAACAGGTGTTTCTAATAAACCTTTAGGTGAGTGTATATAGTATAGCGGGACCAAAAAAAAAAGGAAGAAATTTGCTAAGAAAGAAATACAGGAAAAAGGGAAGAAACATACATTGTGTAGGAAAAAGAATGCATACTAAAAACTGTCATTATCAGTTTCCATCAGTTCAAGGCCTGACCAAAATGCCGCCTATTCGTCTTCCATGAATCATTTATTCTGTGATCGATTAAGCGTAATTGTTCAGTACAAGCAATTTGGCAGCAGCCAATGAGGAGCTGCAGAAACAGACGCGGCTTCATTTGCCATCGTCTAATTAATGCAATAAACAAAGACTGTAACAAATGAACACGTTCTCCCGTTATCTCTCCAGGAATAGTCATGGGGATTCATCCCGATCTGACAGATCAAGTGTCCTGATGCATGTAGAGCACCTTCACAGCATAAACGTACTATTGGTAACACTTGCTATGAAGCCAGTATATACTGTATAATGCATTATATTATGGTCCTGGATGCCGGTTGGTCTAAGAACTATTATGAATATGTACGATAACTTATATATTAACAGGTTCAAATGAATATAAGGCATTGTCAATGGCTTTATAATACATAGTGTTTCCAAGGACTGTCTTAATTGAGATCTACAGAGGAAAGTGCTTATCTCTGATCTCTAGGGTGCTGTATAGCTAAAGACAAGGTATCACTATTAAAAAAAATACAATTGGACGTCCTTTTTGATTAGATACGAGACTCGAGGGATCCGGAATGGAATCTCCAAATCAATCAGCCGAACTTCCTGCGGGGGGAATCATGTGACACCTGCTCAGGGTTTTAATTTCAGCTTCTGAAACACCTCCGATCTACAGACACCTCAGGAGAGACAATGTGTGGGTGTGTGGAATTAATACAAAAAAAAGTATTCTGAGTGAATTTGGCCTGTCGGGTTTGATAAAAGACACCCGGACGCAAAAAAGACAGACCTTCCACTCCTGTCCGACCGGTAACCGGTGTCATTCAAACGAACCTTTACTCTACTTTCCGCCCCTTAAAGAAAACGAAGCCCGCCGGAAGATTCCGGAAGGGTTAGTCTAGCCTCTCCCTGGGGTAATTATTTTTACATTATTACACATGCTCATATTCCAGCCGCCCAGCTGAGGTGACAGGCAAATTTATCACTGCGGGGGTCCGTACAGGCAGCGGGGGCGAAGAGGGGGGGCTGACAAATGATAAAATAAAACCCCTCTCTGCTTAAATTGTTCCTACTAATTCTTTTTGGGGGGTGAGATTTATGAGCGGCTAGCCGTCCGTGAAGGGAGATGTGCGGAGATTTGTGTGTGTACGTACAGTAAGTGTGTGTGTGGTGTGTGTATGACAGAATGTAGGGTACACAAACAGGCAGAGCTCATATTTTCATCCATCAGTCACATGATGACATCAGAGCGAGCTTGATGTATAAGCGCAGACGATGCTGTGGGTGCATGTGTGAACCGTCTAAAATAGTCCTTATATGACTACAATCTAGAGAATGTTTCATTAAATGTTATTAAATTATAAGATTAGACATTGAAAAACTACTTATATTTTCATTTAATACCAGCAATAAGCAATTCAATTAATTTGTGTATTTAAGTCTTTTATTTAAGTCTGTAAGTCTCAAAAATGTAATAAATGATAATATGTTTCATAAACAAAATCTAAAGTTCAATTGTAAATCTAAATGTTTATAATACACTATTCTATAGAATACTGATAAAAAGGTTGCTGTAAATTTTACAGTAACTTACTGGCAGCTGGATGCAAGTAAGTTACTGTAAAAGTGTCTATAGTATCAGTAGTGTAATTTACAGTAATACAATTGTATACTGTATTACAATTTACAGTATGAGTAGTGTATTTTCATTTACAGTACAAGTATCATATTTTAATTTACAGGAATAATACTGTATATTGTATTCATTCAACTACTGTATTTGTATTTACAGTATTAGAACTGATTTCCCATTACAGATTTTTTATGATTTACAGTAGAAAATAATTACAAAAGTAAACACATATTTTCCCATAATCCTTGGCTATTTACAGTATTATACTGTTGGCGCATTTAAGAGTATTACACTGTACATATTACAGTAAAATACTGTTCAAATTACAAAAATCTGTTACAGTGTACTTTACATTAATGTATATTTAAATTGCCATATATATATATATATATATATATATATATATATATATATATAGACTACACATTAAAATATTAAAAAATGCACAATATTATTAGAGTTTCTAATACATAATACATAATATTGTCTTCATTACTGATGCATGGACTCCCTGTTGGAGACCCTCATAGTGGCGAGTACTAAGAATACATCTGGTTGAATTGTTTATTTAAATGTGAAAGAACTGCATTAACGGTTATGCAAAGATTTGTTCCACACTGGTGGACTCTGCTGTGACTTTTAGAAGGTTAATCAAGCCCTTGACCCATGAGAAACGGTTGTGTGCCTCAAGAGCTCTCACAGAAACCTACGGAAACAACCTTCCAGTAGTCTCCCCGGCGTCTCTCAAGATGAATTTCGAACGCGAAAATCAGGCGCGAACCCTTAAAATCTGAGTACGGGTTGGAAGACGACTGCCTTGTAGAGGATAATGGTTTTGATGACCTTCTAGGGGATGATGGACAGAATATGAATGAGGTTCGGAATTGAGGGGCTGGTCTTTTGAAGGTTAAAGGCAGATGATTGGCATAAAGATAATAACCAGTGCTGTTTTGTGGCATGCCGAGGAAAAACAACGGAAAACGAGAGAGCGGATGACAGGAATCTTACCTCCCGTTGCTCATCAAGCCTCCATCAACGCGCTGGAACGTCACTGGGGTCAGAAAGAGGGTAGAACACAAAGAGAGAGAGACAGAAAGACACTGAGTCATCGTAACATCATAACCAACTCATAGCAAAAATTTAATCTCTAGTGCATCATTCTCTTTCTAATGATTTTTAAACATGATTCCACACTGGCATGTTAAACAGCAGGAACTGGTTAAGAAATAAACGTCTATGTACGCATTATGTCTTTGTAATATTACACAAGTGACTGAATTGCTCATAGCACACATTAGATGAACATGCACAATGAATGTTTGAAGCATCTCTGACACTTTATCTCCATAATTTCCCCACCCTAAGTTTTGTCTTCATATTCTTGCCAAAAGAAAGGAGCTGAAACAAAAAAAGTGTGCAAAAAGAAAGACAGAATGGATGGATAACTGATGAAAGGGAGACCAAATCAGGTGTACTGTACTTATTTAGTAAGCACTCATTTTGAAAACACTTTTTCTCAAGTGCACAATAGCAATAACCCATGACTCGCTCCTCGTTGGGATCAAACCGGGAACTTTCCGGTTCCAGAACATACTTTGAAGAATGTTTTTGCCCATTCAATGAACGTCAATATGGAGTAAAAGAGTGTAGTAGAGCGTTGGTGCTTACAACGCCAAGGTCTGAATGTATGCATGAATGTAAATCCTAGCACAATTTTGTATTGTGTAAAACA
Source organism: Pimephales promelas (assembly GCF_988280905.1). Taxonomy (NCBI): domain Eukaryota; kingdom Metazoa; phylum Chordata; class Actinopteri; order Cypriniformes; family Leuciscidae; genus Pimephales; species Pimephales promelas. Next base: position 13,672,198 of record NC_142784.1, read on the forward strand.
TTTTTTTTTCCCTTTTAATTTTCCATCTAAGCATGCAGTGACATGAACTTATCCAGAGTGACTCCTGGTCTGTTTAGACACCATTCAGGGAAACTGAGGCCACATTCACACAGCAGCAACATAGTGTCGGCCCAGATACGGCCCACATCTGGGCCGTGTGGAATCCATGTGTACCAGATGTGGGCCAGATCTGGGCTGACATTATGTTGCTGTATGGGGCAGAATACAGTTGCCAATCATGTATTTGACTCCTTAATAGTTAATTTCACACAAAGTTCAGTTATTTATGGAAGTGGCAATCGCATTCTATAACCGAACTGCCGTTCTCTGTCATGATTCGAGGTTTAAAAATAACATTTATGACATCATTGTTGTCGGATTTCATTAGTGATTTCAAATATGAAACTTAAAGGAGTAGCTCACTTTTAAAAATCTTTTGCTGATAATTTACTCACCCCCATGTCATCCAAGATGTCCATGTCTTTCTTTCTTCAGTCAAAAAGAAATGAAGGTTTTTGATGAAGACATTCCAGGATTTTTCTCCATGCAATTGACTTCAATGGGAACCAAACGGTTCAAGGTCAAAAAGACAGTTTCAGTGCAAACTGCAAACTGTTCAAAGGGCTTTAAACTATTTCAGACGATGGATAAGGTCTTATCAAGCGAAACGATCGCTCATTTAATAAATAAATAATAAAGTTTAAGTTTTATAAGCTCAAATGTTCGCCTTGCTCTGTTAGGGTTAGGGTGTGATGCGCGTTCGTGACTCTCGTATTCGAACTTGTTCGTCAAAATGAACGAATCTTTTCCCGAGTCAACTCGCTCATTTCGTTCGTTGAATGGACCAAATGACACGGAAAAAGATTCGTTCATTTTGATAAACGAGTTCAAATAGGAGAGTCATGACCATGTAAGCTTATAAAACTTAAACTTTGTTATTTATTTATTAAATGAGCGATCGTTTCGCTTGATAAAACCCTTATTCATCGTCTGAAATCGTTTAAAGCCCTTTGAACAGTTTGCAGTTTGCACTGAAACTCTTATTTGTACCTTGAACCATTTGGTTCCCATTGAAGTCCATTATATGGAGAAAAATCCTGGAATGTTTTCATGAAAAACCTTCATTTCTTTTCGACTGAAGAAAGAAAGACATGGACATCTTGGGTGACATGGGGGTGAGTAAATTATCAGCAAAAGTTTTTTTTTTTTTTTTTAAAGTGAACTACTACTTTCACGTTTAAAAGTGAAAGAGATAGGAGCTTCACTTGCATGTCCGAGAAGCGTTTCTAAGATGGCCGCCAAGTGAAATGACTTGTTTCAAAGGGACCTTAGTTTTATGGACACTGTCTCTATGGTTATTGGTAAGAGAATACGGGTTTAACTCCCATTGCAAATTCATGCAGACAGTATTGACAGTATTATTGTAAGTTTCTCAATGAATGGACTTCTTGAGACTGAAGTAAATGCGGTTGTCAATCCCAAAAAACTGACAGCGTGAACGCAGCCAATCTGAATGAAATCAGTGACATTTTCTCTCCACTCTCTTCTGACAAACATTAAACCCGATGAACACTAACCGAGGTCCGTCTCTCCTCCGAGCCTGCTGTTTGTTGGGTTTATTTGCATTCACGGCTAATTCCAGAATTTGGCATTTCAGTAAATTGAGAACAAACACTAAAGGTATTCTCTCTCCCTCAAGGGACTCGTTTTATGTGGCACTATGTGTGTGTGTGTGGGTCTGTTAAGTGCCTATCTACAATAGGACACATTGCTGGCGCTTTGATGTGGCCCGTAGACTGGCGCTGGTCTCGGCTTTAGGCTGAGCTCCAGATAAGCACTCTCTCCAATATGAAAACTGATTACTCCTCTTTAATAAGCATTTACTGCGGCACGACAAAATCGCCCCTATAAAAATTCCATCAAATCCTTCCTTCTCGCCCGAGCACAGCTTGATTTAGCCTCGCGGCGGTGACAGGTTTAAAGAGGGAAAGTGTGTGTGTGTGCGAACAGGTGTATTCGGATTGTGCATTTTTACCATCCTCAACGCCCTACGGCCTCAATTAAACATACAACCGCACGCCATATCTTTTCAGAACAAAGATGCTTTGACGCAAACGTCCCGTCCTTTAAGCAGCGGCCGTCTTTCTTTGTTCTATAACCTTTGAAACGTTCACATGATTTGCAGTGAACCGTGATAATGAGACGAAGACAATTTGTCTGGAGGAAACAAGAATAAAACAAATGTTCCCACTGAGTGGAAGAAGCTGCCCTCGCTAGCACGGACCGCCGCGTTCTGCTAGCGTCACGCACATGGGGTCTGGCGTGTCGGTAATGCATCTGAACGCCACACTTATCTGCTCGGCGCATAGGCGCTGGGAAACCAAGAAGGACGTGGTCCCCAAGGAGCCCACTGAAGCAGTGGTGAGGAGAGTCCACTGGAGTGCATTAAAAGGAAGACGAGGGATATGGAGGCCATAAGGCTTGGACCCCTGACTGCTATGGTCTTATCTTCCTGGGGGAAAGTGAAGTGCAGCGGTGTCCGCTTTTGCAGGGAGACTGATTTCATCTGTAATGAAGTTTGGAGCGAAACCCTCCAACAAGATAAAAGCACACCTCAATCCCTGAGAGACGTGGAAGGAATCTGGACTAGCTGAGTGATTTTTTTTTTTTTTTTTTTACTTTTGCTTTTTTTGTGTGCGTGTTATCAATTCGCAGTGTGATTGTGGCCGACCGTGTGACTGTATCAGGTCATCACTGGTTAACCTCTGTAGGCCTCCTATATTTCATGTTACTTGCGGACAAACCAACCATTGAATTGCAAACGTTTCTCTGCTATTGTGAGCATAAAGTGGAAAATCAATGGCAGCGTGACCATATTTCAGAATGGGATGATCTTTGAAAGACAGAAAATCATGAGGTCTGTGGTGATATGGATCCATACCACTCTTGCCATTTTATAAAGCATGAATACTATATTTGCCGAAAGGTACAACGCACTGGGTTCATATCCCTCAATGCAATTCCCCTAATTTGAAGTAACAGCAACCTTGCTTATTGACACCAAATGTTTAAACATTGTGTAAAAAATTCAACTTTTTTATAACGTGGTTCAGATAACAATATTTTGAGTTTCTATTGAAATATTGTATTAACTCACATTTTTAAATTCAATGAATTCAAAATTAAGTTAACCAGGTAACTTACTTTTTTTAAAGGTACAATATGCAGGATTTTTGCAGTAAAATATCCAAAAACCACTAGGCCAATGTTATATATTTTGTTTAATTGATTACTTACAATATCCCACATGTTTCCAACTATTTGTAAAATCATGAGAAAATTGCAATTGTTAACCAAGGAAACGGAGCGTGTGAGCAGGTTTGACCTCGAACTGCAATAGTAACCATGGCGACGGACGTGGACAACTGGATCAGCGTGCGCGTCCCTAGCAGGGTTTTGTTCAAACACTATGGTCCCTTGCAAGCAGACTTTGTGACAAAAAGAGGACTAAAACGAAGATCAACATCTTTCGAGATGCCGAGAGCTCCACGTCCGCGACTTCGACTTGACAGAGACGCGAGTGTTGCATGTTACCTGAGCAAACAGGTGAGCAAATCAATGTATATAAAACTAATCAATGTTATATAGTTCAACATGATGTTCTGTATGCTATTCTAATGTTGATCTAACTTAGTCTCATACAGCCAACAAACAACCTAACTAACAACATTCAACACACACAAATGCTGTTTAGTGTGATAGTAAAACTGTTAGAGCAAGTGAAGCAGCGCTGCGTTACCTCAAGTTTAATTCCTCTAATAAACTGACCTGTGTGAATAATTCAGCGTGCAGTTCGGTAAAATTAAATGTCCTTATTCCTTTATATCCGCGGGACTCGCGTTGCGTGTGGCACGGGTATACGTAGCAATCGCGCCCTGCTTCATACTACAGTCATGTTAAAAACAACAATGTATTCACTCATCCATTAAAGATCCATCAGCTTGACGACAAGATCCATAATTCCGCTTAATGTTGAATATACGTCATTAATATACGCCTTTGTTATTGTAAGAGGTTAGCGACCCAATCTTGCATATTGTACCTTTAAATTAAACCAAAAATTTATTTTTACAGTGTGTGGCAATGTAGCATACTAATATTTGACTGTTATCATGAACTTAAACTGAAATAATAATAATAAAATAATAAATGCTAAACATTTTAATAAACTAAAATAACTAAAAACAGCATTCAGTAAGCAAGTTGGGTTCAAAATATCAATATTGGTTAAAACATAACATATAGAAGAGTTCAGATGCAAAAGCCTCTAAATGCCATTTGAAATTTTCATCTTCAATGATGATTTTTATCAAACTTGTATATTTAAGTTCAGTAATTTCACTTAAATAACAACTAATAGGTAATTATCATTGCAATTTAAGTGAAATCACTGAACTTAAATATACAAGCTTGATAAAAATCATCATTAAAGAAGAAAATTTCAAATGGCATTTAGAGGCTTTTGCATCTGAACTCTTCATATATCACTTGAGGAAAACCTTCAGAAAACTGGTCGACAACCTCGAATGGCGAGAACAATTGAATCCCACGTGTAAGTTTGTTCAAGCGGTTAATAACAAAGGCTGGAATGAATCAAAGAACGGACAACTCGGGAAGAGAACAAAAACAGTGCACAACACCTGCACAAACAAAAAGTCAGAAAGAGAGAGTAGGACAATAAAAGGAGGATAAAGATGAGATGGAAAACCCTCATGAGAAAATCAGCACAGGTGACCAACTGAGGAAAAAAAAAAAACCCTGAAGAAAAGGACAGAGAAACACAAATGGAGAGCTGCAGGATCTTCCATCTGACTCTGTTAGCACAGCTAACAAATCATTGTTCACTTTTTGCATTGTGACTTATATATATATATATATATATATATATATATATGAAGAGTTCAGATGCAAAAGCCTCTAAATGCCATTTGAAATTTTCTTCTAGAATGATCATTTTTTATCAAGCTTGTATATTTAAGTTCAGTGATTTCACTTAAATGGCAATGATAATTACCTATTAATTGTTATTTAAGTGAAATTACTGAACTTAAATATACAAGTTTGATAAAAATCATAATTAAAGAAGAAAATTTCAAATGGCATTTAGAGGCTTTTGCATCTGAACTCTTCATATATATATATATATATATATATATATACGTACTGTATATGTGCGTCATTTTAAGATGTATATAAAATGATCCATAATTTGTGTTTGAGACCCGTGAAACAGCTTCAATTACAGCCAGAGGTTGTATTACTCCCCATATTGTGCTGACAAAGTCAGGTGGGCATCATCTGAAGACTTAAACTTGAATCATGGGAAGGGGAACTCGACTGGGTAAAGGAAAGTAAGAGAAATGCAGGACGAAGGAATGGGGGTTTCGAAAAGACGGGACAAATGAACAGTACCTGCAGGGGTGAAGGTGAACGACTGAACTGCAAAAACAAGAAGACAGAGAAGAGTGTGTGTTAAAAAGCCTGCAGTGCTCAGTCGGGCTTTGGGAGGTTTGTGTGTTTCTGTGCACGATTATAAGCATGCATATTGGAGTGTGTGCCATCAGTGATGACAGCAAGACAGCAGCCAAAGGAATGAGATAGGCAGTCTAACACAGAAGACACACAAACAAATAATAATAATAATAATAATAATAATAATTAAAAGTTTCAGTGGTGGCTGGTGCTTTTCAAGAGTGGGGAAACACAGATATCACCGATCTCAATGGCAAAACGTGTATTTTATTTCAAACCATTTTAGCAATTTACTGCTAAACAGAGTAATTTTATATTAAAAATAATATAGAACTGTATTTTTTTTTACCATAATATACATACTATGATAAATACAACACATCAGTGTTTGAATTATTAGCTGTTTGTTGCAAAGTCCCACCCATCTAAGAGCTTGACCAATCACTATGTAGAATAGTGTTGATTGAAAGCGGAATGTGCCCAATCACCAATTTTATAATGCAAACAGTTAAAACCTCTCGGCCAATGAACATCACTCTTTGAACCAATCAAATAAGTAATACTGTTATCTGCCATATCTGAGCACATCGATTGGGCTCAAATGGCCATGGTTTTAAAGGGATAGTTCACTTTGAAATTATTTTTTTCAAGATGTAGGTGTCTTTGTTTCCACAGTAGTTTGAATTTTAATATTTTTAGGTCAAACCGTTCTCTGTCAGACATATAATGGAGGTCTATGGTCACCACCTCAAAGAGCATGCACAGAGAAGTCCAAATTAAACATGATTTAATGACTCGTAAATGTAAGTACACATGGCCTAAGACAAAAAAAAGCGGTTTGTGTGAGAAAACGAACAGTATTTCTATCGTTTTTACAACACGTCCAAGTGATCTGAGGCCGCGGGTGCTTTGTGGTTAAAAATACTTTTCGTTTTCTCACACAAACCGCTCATTTCGTGTCTTGGGTCATCAATGTGTACTTACATTTACGAGTCATTAAATCACGTTTAATTTGGACTTCTCTGTCGATGCTTTTTGAGGTGGTGACCATAGACCTCCATTATATGACTGACAGACATGAACGGTTTGACCTAAAAATATCAAAATTTAAACTACTGTGGAAACAAAGACACCTACATCTTGAAAAAAATAATTTCAAAGTGAACTATCCCTTTAAAACCATGGCCAATTGAGCCCAATCGATGTGCTCAGATTTTAAAAATATCAAAATTTAAACTACTGCGGAAACAGACACCTACATCTTAGATGCCCTTGAGGTAAGATAAAACATACCAAAAATTAATTTCAAAGTGAACTATCCCTTTAAAATATTGAAATCCGCCAAGAGTGATATGTAATACATACAGGAATTATTTGTACTTTCCATGCCATCTGAAAACAATCCCCCACTGTGTATTTGTGTTGGTGCGAGTGGATCTGGTCTCTACCTGCATAATTGCTGAGACCCTTTCTCTTCTTTCTCCTCCAGTAGAGCCAGATGCTGAAGCCCATCAGAATGACCCAACATGCCCCTCCGATGCCCGCGATGAAGGCGGGCTGCTTCACCACGTCCGTGATCTGCTCCGTGATGCTGTTGTTCCTGCTCATGATCACATCCCGGAAGTCTTTACCTACATGAATACACACAAACAAAAGAGAAACCGCTGTTTAGTAAACGTAAAATTGCGGGCGAGTTTCTAAATTAGTTTAATAGCATGAGAAAAACACTCGTGCTCGAGCGAACATCAGCACAGGATTTAATCAACTCAACTAGAGCGTTAAAAGCTCATCACCTTGATCTTTAGCGTTACTCCAGTGAGCAGATGGTGAAAAGTTGAAGACAAAATAATATTTAAATAATACAAATGTTGTATAAATAACTAAAAATCCATCAAGATTTGATTGGATGGAATCATGTTAGGCTATAAATATTATTGATTAATATTAGCCAACCCCTCCCCCACAGCAATAAATTGGTTTTGGAGGTAGAGACAGTTTATGAAATATTATGAAAACTTTTTTTCCCCCCTTTTGAAGCAATGTGTACTAATGAATCATTCACGATAAAACTAAGGATATTTAGGGTACGTTTACACAACAACGATGTACTACAAACTGAATCGTTTTTTCCTGTACAGACAACAACGTTGTCAAAACGGTCCCTGTTCGCACGGATCCGCAAAAAACGAATAAAAGTGCTGTATTATTCATGCCAGGCCAGTAGATGGCGATGTCACTTTGTAAAGAAACCCTACACGCCTATAGGCTGAACACGTAATACTGATGCGCATGATGTCACCGTTTTCACAAATGTAAGTTTTAGTAGTTTACACGGAGACGATAGCGGTATCGTTTTTAAAATCTTGCTCTTCGAAACCCGTTTTCAAAAGTTAGCATTAGCATATCAACGTTTTTAGTTGAAAAAGTTGTGTAAATGACCCCTAAGTTTTAAAAAAGGTTCATTTTCATTTTTTTTTTTTTTTAATCAGCCTTTTTACTTCAAAGGATGGTAGGACACACACATACACACACGCCACAGTGTTGATAAATAGTCTATCAGCCCCTGGCTGAGCGTGAAGATGGATAGTGAGCTTGACATTTGGGAATAAGGGCATGTCACTGACCAAATCATCACTTATGGGTCGAACCAGTCACAACCTGCTACAACTCACATAACTCACACTGTAAACACCCAAAGCACGAAAGAAAAAAAAAATGCAGCCCTGACCAAGCTTTAAATTTGATTTTGGTGACCCCGCTCAAAACCATCCAATGAACAGTGAGCTTCGAAGATATTGTGACCATCACAGACACAAGGCAAATGCAGTGTGACAGTAAAGGTTATGGAAAGCAAAAGATGTCTCTTACCAATAATGATGGTTTGTGGTTCGCTCTTGACTCCCACCCCGGCGCTGGTGCTGGCGGCCACCTCCACCCGATACTGGACCCCCGCCTGCAGACCCCCCACCACCACTGACCGGATGGCTGCGTCCACCGTCTTATTTACATGGAAACGGGTCTCGTTCCCTAAACACCAGATCTGAGAGAGACAGAGGGAAAATAGCAAATTGTCTGTAAAAAGTACATTTTTAATGACTGAGCTTCATTAACGGAAATGATTTTTTTTGTGTAAATTGCTTATAACGCTATTCTTATGTAAATTGGTGCATTCAGTTGAGTTTAGCAAATTATGGATGAAGGGATTTGCAGACAATTTATACGTAATTTTGCTTTGCTAACAGGCATTAATGAGGCCCATTTTGAACAAAAGTAAATTAGTAAACTGTTATCCACTATGCACTTTTAGCCAAAACTAGTTATTTATTGCGCTCAATCCCCCTGAAACAATCTGAGGTTGTATTAAATGCACAGGAAGAATGGGAATTGCACCATATGTGTAATTAACTTACAGCCTTTCAGTTTCTAATTCACATTCAATATGCAATATCCAATATTCAATATCCAACATCATATCCAACATCATATCATATCATATCATAATATAATATAATATAATATAATTAGGGCTGTCAAACGATTAATCGCATCCAAAATAAAAGTTTGTGTTTACATAATATATGTGGGTGCACTGTGTATAATTATTTTGTGTGTATATATATATATATATATATATATATATATATATATATATATATACACACACACACGTAGGTATACTTAAGAAGAAAAAAAATATTTATATATAAAATATTTATATTTATATATAATATAAATTATATATATATAAATCTATATAGAGTATATACATGAAAATATTTCTTAACAAGCATGTGTGTGTATTTTTATATATATATATATATATATATATATATATAATAATTATACACAGCGCACCCACATATATTATGTAAACTTTACAAACTTTTATTTTGGATGTGATTAATCGCGATTAATCGTTTGACAGCACTAAATAAAATATAATATAATTTAGCCCTCAAGTTGTTTTTTCCTCAATAAATGCTAAATTAATAATCATATATTTCTGAATATCAGGAGAATAAAATAAAATAAAATAAAATAAAATAAAATAAAATAAAATAAAATAAAATAAAATAAAATAAAATAAAATAAAATAAAATAAAATAAAATAAAATAAAATAAAATAAAATAAAATTAAATTAAATTAAAGAAAATATGCTTCTCTAATAATTTAGACTGCACGTTGATTTATATTGTTCCCCAATAAATGCTAACTTTATAATCATGAATTTCTGAACTAAGCAGAGTAACAATTAAAAAAAATAAATAAATAAATAAAAAAATAAATTCAATTAAATTCATGTTTTTTTTTCTTTCTCAGAATTAATTGTGCAGGTCGTTAACCTTATATTCCTGGATGATGCCGTTCTGATGTTCTGCAGGAGGAGGGTCCCAGGAGATGCTGATAGATGTACTGTTCTGATTGCCCACTGTGAGAACCGTCACCTGCTGAGGAGGAGCACTGGGCGCTGGAGATACGGAGAGAGAAACAGAAAAACAGAGACTTTTACTTCCATGACTTTCATGATGTTCTTCTACACTATTGGCATTCTAGACTTTCCAGAAAAACAGATTTGAGGCTCCTTTCAGCCTAAATCTAGTGATGCCATGTGTTGTTTGGCATGGATTTATGTACATCACTCGACGCTCATGCTCTGACACACTCTCATTCTGTTTTCTTCTGAAAGACTCTGCTGTAAGTCATTGCATTAGCATTAAGCAGTCAATGTGCGCGTAGAGCTTTAGAACGTAAGGCAGGTGGCCACGGGTGCACGAGTTCATTAGATGGGGATTTTCTTCAGCCTGACACTGCTGCTCCTTCATATTTCACTATGATTTCATATCCTGACCCGACAAAGGAGGGATTTAAAAAAAAAAAAAAAAAAAAAACATTTACTGAGAGACAATGAGATGGTGAGCCAGCCCAAACAACTCTGCTTTCTTAGCAAATCGCTCAGACAGGCATGGAGGTCGCTCAGCTCGAGGAGGAATGTGAAGAACGGAGAGATTTTTTGAGAGCTGGATTAAAGGAGAGTAAAGAATGAAGCGCTGGGTAAACATATTGACATGGATACATCGATTGAAGGAGGCCAGTTGTGAATCAAAGATGCTGTTTTGTCCTTGGAAGAAACTCCAGGTTTTTATTAACCCCATCAGAGCCATTCTGACAAGAGACATGGAAAGGGAATGAAATAAATAATAGGGGTCAGTCGTGGAAAACAACATTTTTATAAAAAATGTTTTTCTCATTTCTGCGGCAAGCCGAGGTACGGGCGACACAGCAGAATACTGACAGCTCAATTACGGGACACTCTGCTTGCTCGCACTCTTTTCCGTCCCTGCTCCCTGACCCTCACATAAATGGCACATATCCCAAAGCAACATTCATCCCTTACACGGGGCGGCCCATTTTAACCCCCAAAAGGTCTGACAGGACAAACGGCGGCTCGCCTTCATCAAACATCTGCAGCTGAACAGAGCAGACGGCTGTTTCAATCACAGGTGACAAAAACCCTCCCGTAACAATACAGCCAATGTCATTCAAAGTTAACGCCACAAACCACTTCGGTCATTAGATATTTCCAATCATTTGGAAATTCACTTTTTATTCTTTTTTAATACGAAAATATAATATAATATAATATAATATAATATAATATAATATAATATAATATAATATAATATAATTTAGGAAATTAGTATTTTTTTCTTTAATATTTAAATATAATATAATTAAAAATGTCATTTAATACTATAAAACAACAACAATATAATATAGTATAAATACTATAATATAATGATAAATATTTCCCCTTATTACTGTGAATTTTACAGTAATTAAGTTATAATTGCAAATTCACATTTTTGCAAATTCACATTCACTTTAATACTAAACTATAATATATATATATATATATATATATATATATATATATATATATATATATATATATATATATATATATATATATAATGATTAATATGTTTCCCTTATTACGGTAAATAATACAGTAATTAAATTATAATTTCAAATTTGGAAATTCAATTTTTTTTTATTTAACACTGAACTATATAATATAATATAATATAATATTTCTATATTATATAAATAATATAATATATATTATAATATTATTATATAATATTTCTATATTATATAAATAATATAACATATAATATAATATTATTATATAATATACTATAAAATATAATATTATATTATAATATTATAATTTTTCAAGTTCTTTAATACTAAAAGAAACAATAAAATTAATTTATTTACATTAAGAGTTCAGATTTAGATTCTTTCCTTAATACAGCAAATTTTAGAGTGATTACTTATGTCATAAATTAACAGAAAATAATCCACATTCTACTTCTTTAAAACTGAAAAAAAAAAAAAACCTAAAAAAAAACAATAAGTTAACGCAGTATGTCGCAAGTGACAAAATCCCTCCCATAACAATGCAGCCAATGTCATTCAAAGTTAATGCCGCAAATCATTTAGGAGCTTATCAGTATGCACATTTGAGCCAAACAATACATATTTCTCATTTGGGGAGCGATGGCGCAGGCGATGCTAATAGCGCCATTAGCGGTGTGATGTATAGCCAGCGAGGATGTGACCTCTGTTTCACTGCCACAGTAGCCTGCGGGCGAACGTGGATGAAGGAAAAAAAAAAAACACACTGTGATGTTAAACCGAGCTAATATTGAGACCCCGGGCGGGTGGCAAGGCTTTAGCTTACAGAATGCGAAGAAATGCTACATGCTTTAGCATGCCACTAATCAACGTGTGATAATGACCCTCTGGAAAAAAAAAAAAAAAAAAAAAACTCCCATTGAGAAGCTGATTATCAACCATAAAAATGGATTAAAAACACAGAGTGGTTTCTGAAAGAGCCTGTTTCACCTTTTCAACCTCCATTTTCAAAAATACTACTAATAATAGGCCTATAGGCAGCTAATAATAAAGGACGTTTCAAAGAAAGAGTTAAAGCAGCTAGCATAGTTAGGACAAATAGGCCTAGCTGGTTCCACAGACAGGGCTTAGATTAAGCCATTGCAGGATTAGGATTTAGTTTAATTAGGACAATAGCTTTTATAAACGTTCCTTAAAAACAAACATTACTGCACTGTAAAAAAAATATTGCTGGTTTAACTTAAAAATGAAGTAACCTGGTTGCCTTAAAAATGTAAGTTCATTGAAATGAAAAAAATTGAGTTAATACAATGAAGGAGATTGATGTTTATCATCAGAAACTCAAAATATTATGTTATCTGAACCACATTATTTAAGTTGATTTGACAAAAGAAAAAAAAATGTTGTGATTACAAATCATGAATATATATATATATATTTTTTTACAGTGTGGTGTGACATATTGTAAAATATTTGACTGCAAGTAGCTTTCAGTTAAAACAGCTCAAACATGCATTTTAGCTTAAGCCTTGTCTGTGAAAAGTATATACAGTTTGTATGGGTTCATATGAAATGGATTATAAAACAATAACAGAAGCATCAATCTTAGAGATATGTCCATGTAATCCCCCCCCCCCCCCCCAAAAAAAAAAAAAAAAAAATCTCACTTTAATTGTACAATCTTTATCATCTTTTTATTTATTAAACATTGTATGACATGGTCTCAGATACCAATTTACCACAGCTTTATAGTGGTAACAATAACAGCAGGCTATGGTTGGTTAGCATGTTCAATTCTTGCGAAATTCTCCCTGCAAAATTCGGCACTTCAACGGAAGGTCGAAATGAAAGCGTAACCACTTTCACTTTTCGGAAAAGACGAAGTGGGAGAGAAACGCAGAAGAGAAAAGAAATGGAAGTGGTGAGCTCTAGAGGGAAGGTGTAATTGTCTAATCAGACAATGGCCAATAAATCATCATCTTCTGTGACTCTGACAAACCTTCTCAACTACCACAGTGGAAAACAAGAAACAAAAGGGGGCTATCGCAGCTCACGGGCCCCGTGATGCTCTTCTGCCAGGGGACCCCATGTTTTGTCTTGCTCTGGTAATGGCGATGACATGCAGGTGTAGGGTGTAAATGCAGTGCGGAGGGACTTCAGGAGACAGAGCCGGTGTGTGTAGAGGAGATACGGCTCTCCGCGGGCACTCTGGGTAACAAATGAGCCTGTCATTGCACTCAGACTTTAATCAGCAAACCTTCTGTGCTCGTGCGAGTGTGTGTGAATTTATGTCTCGAGAGTTCCATATGGCGTTTAAACGATTCTCAAAAATGCATTTTTTTTTACAAGATTTATGTGTGGTGGCAGTCATCCCTCACACCTGGGAAAAACATCTCAAAGCATTGCGGTGAATCCTGGACATTGGTCAACTTTAAGTACAGTCTGCCTGTCTCAGCCACAATAACCCAAGGCGATGTCCTCGGGTACATTTTGGCAGGGTTCAAAAATTGAAACTGGCCAAGCACTAAATTGAAAGTGAAATTCAACTTTTATGGAAAAAAAGTAAAAAAATAAATAAATATACAAATATATCAAATTAAACTCAATGTACAATTAAAAATAAATACAAAATAATTTCATTTACATTAAAAAATTAGGTCTGTGAGACCAAAATAAAAGTTTGTGTTTACAAAATATGTGTATGTACTGTGTCTAATTATTTTGCGCATGTATATATTAAGAAATATTTGCTTATATATACTGTGTATATATATAATTTGTACGATGCATAAATGTTTTATATATAAATAACTAGGGCTTTCAAACGATTAATCGCATCCAAAATAAAAGTTTGTGTTTACATAATATATGTGTGTGCACTGTGTGCAATTATTTTATATATATAAATACACACACATGCTTGTTTTCTTATATATTTAAGAAATATTTTCATGTGTATATACTGTAGATAGATGTATATATACTTTATATTATATATAAATATAAATATTTTATATATAAATAATATATATTTCTTCTTAAATATACATGCATGTGTGTGTATTTATACATACAAATAATTATACACAGTGCACCCACATATATTATGCAAACACAAACTTTTATTTTGGATGTGATTAATCGTGATTAATCGTTTCACAGCCCTATAAAAATAAATAAATAAAGATATAATTAATACATATTACATTGTATATTATTACAGTTAATTTATAATTTGAACAATACAATTATATAGTAGTCTACATTGCATTAATGATCTAATTGCACACAGTATTTCTGTATATATATATATATATATATATATATATATATTAAAAGTCTCTATGCAAAAAGTCAACTTTGGACACTAAGTAAGGACAGATGGTTGTCTAAAAGAAATACAGAAATCAGTGAACTGGTATGAAGCTGGCTTTTTTTAGTCATTTGGGAGAGATGGGGATGAGTCCAGTGAAAACCGTGTTTATTTTAGTGTCCTGTCAGCCTTACACACACACTACCCGCAACACAGAAAAGGTCAATTCCTTTGCCAAAACATGTCTTTTCATCTAAGTCCCGTCAGGGATAGAGACAAGCTGCAGTGCTGTGGAAAGCGGGCCAGTATTGCTTACTACGGTATTTGTTTCGACGTTGGCCTAAGGGTGGATTATGTATCACTAGGCCAAATTGCTGTGGACTTAAAGCAAGCTGGAAAGAATCAGCAAGAGATCCAACCTCTGGCCTTATGTCTGCATTTGTGTCTCTTAGTATCTGTGACCTGTATGTTTCAGAAGCACAAGACATTGACAAACCAATTATAAAGCTCTGTGACTTGACAGTCAGCATGAAACGGCATTGAGTGTGATTCGATACACAGAATAATCTTATTTATTGAACAATATAATAGGTAATTTATGCATCAGGCTATTGATTGTATTGTGTGAAAACTGAATTAGAAAAGTAGCCTAAAATACGTTGAAGATTTGTTTGTGTTCAAATCTTTCTGTTTGTGTTCAAAAAGAAGAAAGTTTGTGTTCGTCATTGGAACGAAAGGACGAAAAAATGTCTGCAAACTGGAACAAAGCAGAGACCAGGAGCTCCTCACTATCCGCGCTGAAGCTGACATCGTTCACCAGCTTTGAGGAACGGTATGCGTGTGAACATGTTTTCGAACGTGTACGTTACACGTCTCATCCTGACATCCGGGATCTTTACGGGTTGTGTGTGAACGCACTCACAGATCCCGGCAAATCACTGGCAGTGTGAATGAACCGAAATCAAACGATCCCGGGACAAATGCCGGGTCATATTATCCGTGTATTTTTCGGAATCACTGTGTGAAAGGGGCTAAAGTTTCCCTGAACTCCCAAGTGGCAAATAAGGCTTAAGAGGGCAGTTCATGTGCAACTTTAAACTAGGAAAGCCGTATTTACAATATCTCGCAAGGCAGCTTAACATTGTTTCCCCCTACAGGTATGTGCATGGAAAAGAGGAATTTATTCAGATAATTTACACATTGATTAAGACAAGAAAAATATGGTTCATTTTGATTTCATGTTGATTTCAAACATCACAAATCTCTTGCATCACTTCAAATGAGTCAAATGCTGTACCTTCCTCTGATGTTCTTGCCGTTCGGGACTCGCTGTCCATGCCCTGGAACTCGTTGAAGTACGGGCGGACTTTGATCTCGTAGACGATGCCTTTCTTCAGAGCCGAGAGCACCATGCTCCTCTCAGAGGGGACCTTCACATCCTGAGTCTGCCATGCTCCAGGGGAGGACAGCCCTGACATCTGCCTGTACAAAACCCTGTAGCCCTGGATGAACTGAGACTGCCGGTCAACCTGTGGGGGGAAGACGGTTCAAACTTAAAAGAGCGCAATAGAGTCGAAAGTAGACAGGGGAAACTTTTCTGAAAAGACCTAGTCTTGGGTGCTGGTTCTCAATATGGAATGGTTAGTGTCCCATCAGGTGTTTTAAGTAGCTTAACCAGCAATGCTTTCTTGGTCAAACAACTTTCTCAAAGGAAAAATCATGCTAGTTGAGGAGCTTCTGCAGATCCAAGTCTGAAAGAATATTTAAAGGATTAGTTCACTTTTGAAAAAACTTTTGCTGATAATTTACTCACCCCCATGTCATCCAAGATGTCCATGTCTTTCTTTCCTCAGTCGAAACGAAATTAAGGTTTTTGATGAAAACATTCCAGGATTTTTCTCCATATAATGGACTAACATGGGAACCAGACGGTCCGAGGTCCAAAAGACAGTTAATAACAGTTTCAGATGCAGCTTCAAATGTCTTTAAACGACACCAGACCATGAATAAGGGTCTTATCATGTGAAACGATTGGTTATTTCAAAACTTATTCCAAAAATGTAACTTTTCTAAGGACAAATGCTAGCCTTTTTTTTTTTTTTGTAAACGGCGTTTGAGTTAGTTTGCACGTTCAACCTATGCGTTCAACTTTGTAAACACTGACTCTGTACTTCTGGCTACGTCACCCGTGAAATTACGTAATACGTGACGTTGCAAACGCGCCTCACAGAATAGAGCAAGGCTAGCATTTGTCCTTAGAAAAGTTACATTTTTGGAATAAGTTTTGAAATAACCGATCGTTTCGCATGATAAGACCCTTATTCATCGTCTGGTGTCGTTTTAAAGACATTTGAAGACCTTAATTTCTTATCGACTGAGGAAAGAAAGACATGGACATCTTGGATGACATGGGGGTGAGTAAATTATCAGCAAAAGTTTTTTCAAAAGTGAACTAATCCTTTAAAGTCGGCATGAAATGGAAGTAAAACGGCATACATGTGCATTATTCTGACAGTGTAAATCAACATCAACAGTAGCAATCATACAATATATAACCACCTCGGACAAACTTGCTGAGAAGAAATAAAGATATATGTACAAGTATACACATAAGAGCACATTAAAATCAACAAAGAAAGTTACATGCACATAAAATCTCAATCTCAAATCAACAAAAAGGTAAACGAGACCCTTCATTCATTGAAAGCCTCATTCATTTTTTTAGTTGTATTTACCAAGAGGAGTGTGCATAACTCACATTAATGTCTTCCTAACAGCAGAATCCAGCTTTCAGAGTGAGATATTAAACATCTGCTTTTCCTCCCTACACATGGAGTAAATCAGCCCAATGGGCATCCTTCCTACGCTTTTTAACTTTCATTAATTGAATGATTCAGGGTCGTAAAAGCTTTCTTGACACCACCTACGTTTACCGCGAGAGTGCTGCTGTATCAAGGGGCCGCGTAGGCCGATGATTTATGGATTATTCATATGAGAAAAATACCTTTGAAACAGTCTATCCTCCATTTAGGCCGAACAGACAGACGCTTATATTTGTCTCTGTAACGATTGTTGATGGCAATCATTAATATACCGCAGGAGAGTGCTTACAAACTAATGTGACAAAGCCAAAGCTGTAAAATCTCCATTTTAATGCAATTCAACAAACAATAAACACTTACTTTTTAGGGTGTTTATATCAATGCTGGAAGACTGAGGTGGTAAACAGAAACAACAGCCAGGAAAATAAAAGAGTTCGCTTCTGAACGGACGCACTTATTTGAATTTCAGACATTACACGCGCACATACTGCATATGGTCAAATGATTTTAAGCCAATAATCAGTGCCAAATAAACTGGTTTAAATAGAGATGATGTTTATTATAATGTAAGAATAAATGTAATTCCAAACTTTTCAAAATTGCTTTCATTATTCTGTGGTGCACAATAAAGACAGGTTTGGACCAACATGAGTACAACAATAAATGATAAAAGACTTGGGGTAACCTATCCCTTTAATATGAAATCATGTTATACAACCTTGGCCCAATCACGGTACCGGTAGAGACGCAATAATCTCCATCCAATCGCAGTGCCTGTGCTCAAACCTCAATCCAATCATGGTTATTTTACAATAACTTCTATCATCTAATCATAGTTCATGTACTAAAACTTGTATCCAGTCATAGCTCCACAAAAATAAGCTACAATCACAGTTAAGATGCTAAAACCTTTAGCTCCGACCAATCATAGAACATCTTACCGTCCATGTGACCTGTATGGTGGTGGGGCTGAGGACCACAGGGTTGTGTAGCCGTACAATAACCTCACCCAGCTCCTTCTGCACGTGTCTGTGATCCACTCCCTGTGCTGGAGGACTTATATCTGTAAATAGAGAGAGACAGAGGCCAATGCCATTACTTCTTATAGTGCTCCGACAGTGCTAAATTACTGGTCAGTACAACATAATCCCTTAAATACAATCTAATCCCCTAAAAGAGCGATGAGGAGTCATTTTCACTGACTCCAGCAGCAGACAACACAGCTCCAACCCAACCTACGAGCATACATACGCCCAAGGTCTCCGAATCAGTCACCCCTAATGAACATACAGAGGACTCCTTGGCACCTTAATCGAATCTTTTTCCAGTCGAGGTTGGCCCTTTTCCCCACCGTAATGATCATTAAGGTACCAGCCAGGGCACTAACTCAATTATACACTCCAAAAGTAGATGATGTTTGTTGTACATTATAGTCCGTCTCTGGAACTAATGAGCGTATGGGTCCGTCAGACCGTGTGGTATCTAGACTAGATCTCGTTCTCTGGGCAACAACTAGGATTTAATTGGAAATCGTCGACACGGACACCATTTACATGGGTGTCTTACTAAAGAAAATGTACAATTACATACACAATTTAGAGAGTTTCTGTCAAGTACCTTGAGTGCGGACGGGTTCAGACATTGGGCTCGGGTCGCTCAGGCCCTGGACGTTGACTGCTCGCACCATGAACAGGTAGATGGTGTTGGGGCGAAGACCCTTGATGGTGTACTGCGTAGTCTTGACATGATCGGCCACAGTCTGCCAGCTGTTGCTCACCGATTGGCTGCATGCAATGAATGTATTTCAAAGAACAGTCCTTTCAATTTGAACAAACCTTATTTTTGTGTTTTTTGTAGACTGGAAATGTGCATAAAGACTTTTCAATATACTGGACAGACTAGTCTACAACCCCTCACATCATCATTTCTGTTCATGTCAAATAAAAAAAAAGGTATCTACTTGACTTGAAGGAACACTCTGACTTTTTTGGTCTTTAGCTTACTCACTAAATCCCCCAGATTTATATAAGTCCATACATACCCTTTTCATCTCTGTGCGTGCTGTAACTCTGTTTGACGCACCCACCACTAGCCTAGCTTAGCACAAAGACTGGATGTAAATGGCTACAGCTAGCATACTAATCCCAATAAGAGACAATAAGAGATAAGAGATTTGTATAGTCACAGAGTGTACAAATAACAAGGTAATATGAGACACAGATATCTTCTAACTGTATAAATATTGGAAACTATATTCTTGAAAGACAAAGCACTGCCTTCTGAAAATATAGATCCCAATATTTATATGGTTAAAAGATGGCTGTGTCTCATATGCCCTTGTGATTTGTACACTCTGTGACTATACAAATCACAACATGTAAATAGGAACATTTTTGCGTTATTTTGTCACTTATTAGGATTAGTATGCTAGCTGTAGCCATTTACATCCAGTCTTTGTGCTAAGCTAGGCTAGCGGTGGGTGCATCAGACAGAGCACGCACAGAGATGAAAAAGGTATGTGTGGACTTATCTAACTCTGGGGGATTCAGTGAATAAGCTAAAGTCCAAAAAGTTGGAGTGTTCCTTTAAGTTTGATCTGATTGATCAAGGTGCAATTCAATCCAAAACAACTTTAGAAAAGGCTCAATGAAGGCAAAATTCATACCTGAAAGCCTCAATAACATATGACGAGATGGGTGACGCTCCAGGAAGGCCAGGCTGCCAGGACAATGACACGCTGTTTTTAGTGACGTCGGTGACCTGAGGTTTGGAAGGAGGACCCGGGAGCTCGTTCTCATCCCGGTCTTTAACTACAACTAGACTACCAGACTCTGAAGAGAGAACATCAGGAAATTTAAGAACATCTTAAATTTGAACAGCAAAAAGTTTGCAAAGTTGCCCAAAAGTACCTTTGACTTCCAAGAAAGCACTCCAAGATGTTTCCCCACTAGAACTCGCTGCCACACAAGTATAGATACCCGAATCCGAGAGCTGAAAGATAAAAACAAAAACATTCCTCGATCTTTATATCTTCATGCATTGTGAGTTCCCTTAACGGCTAATCAATTGGATCCCAGGGAGATGGTAACCTTGAGCACGTCCAGTTCGGCTAAAGCGCTGACATTAATATGGTAGATATATTCTATTTCCGCACCCTTCAGCCAGCTTTTATCCTTGCTGGCAAATTCACAAACCCACCCACTAACCGCAATGAGAGGAAGACTAATTCATTTAAAGGGATAGTCGCTGAAACCCTCTGGACCGTTGACAGCTGGCGCATGTCCCCCACTCTTTTCCTTTCCGGGACGATCTCCATGTTGTTTGTTGCCTTTCATCAGGACGCCTCGCCTCCATTTATTAATTTATTAGATAAAATGTCAGAGGTGGGCAGCACTGTCAAGCATAATGGCTATTCCATCCCGAGCTGACGGGGAGGGCTTGGGGACTTTGAATTCAATATGGCCCTAAAAGTGTGTTTGTTTGTGCGTGCATGTGCAAATGTATGTGCAGCTGGAGCCCGTCCAAGCTTCCGTAAATGATTCTTGGGAGAGCTGTCGTATCCCTAAGTGATAGTATCAAACAATTTACCAAAATCAATATTTCCCATTCATCCCCGTAATGCAATATGATTCCCTCAGCCCGTCTCTGTTATGTCTTACCGATATCTGATTGAATTTCGCTAAGCTTATACATCACACTTAGATGGAGATGGTTCTGACAGCTGGTAGTCACACATTCGCACACACATGGTCTTGGAAATACACAATGACAGATGCACATCTGGACATCCATCGATCTATCTATCTATTTCAAATTTTCCATATGGTTGCATTTATAATTCATAGATTAATTACAAAGGAAAAACGAAACAAACAAACAAAAGTGTTTAGACTCACCCGCAAACCCTTGATCTGTAGGCTGCCGAGGTCCTGCAGGGACATACGAGAGTCTTTCCCAAGCAGACTGACCCCGTCCTTCAGCCAACTGACGGTTGGAACCGGTTCTCCAGATGCATGGCACCTCAGAAGGGCCACACTGTCTACACCCAGAGTCTGGTTAGCTGGACCCTGCCGGATGATGGGGGGAGGACGATCGGTCAACACTAAACGAGAGAAAGAGGAAGGAGAATTAGACGAAATCCTACTCTTTCACAAGTGAGGATAGACAGCACAAACATTGGGATGTGGAAAGAGACAGAAGAGAGAGTGAGAATATGTCCGGATCACAACACAGTCCAGATCTGAAACATTTACTGTGCGAGTGCAATGACTCAACAAGCCCGAAGCACATTGTGCTAATAACCATAGGCCATGGCTTTGAGGTGGTTTCTACTTTTACTACGGAGATTTGAGATTGGTAGCAATTGGCATGCTTGTCCATCTACAATAATATATTCTCCACAGATTATGCAACCCGGTCTCATCCCAAGACGTCATATAACTGACGTTTTGGGACGTCTTTTGACCATACGTCAATATTCGCCTTTTTAGGGCCCCCTTAAACGTTGGTAGATGAGGTTATGGGATCCTAACTCTACCCCAGACCTAAACCTAACCCGTCACCTAACTGACGTTAAAGGTAAAGCGTCAGTTGTATGACGGCCCGGGATCGCCATCTACCGACGTTTAAGGGGGCCCTAAAAAGGCGGATATTGACGTACGGTCAAAAGACGTCAGTTACATGACTTTTTTGGGATGAGACTGTGTTAGATTATGACATCATGACAGCAACAGCCCTTATTACACCATCTGTTGCTTTAGCACAGGACAGCGAGAACGTGTTTATCATTAAAAGTGTATGGAAACATTAACATTGTGGCCGTGCTCGTGTGGCACAGGAAGCGGGATGAAGCCATGATTGCCTTATTCCTGGACGTATCAGGGTTATTCGAACATTTTGTGGTTGCACCACAGGGCAGCGTCTACCCCCCAAGCATTCTGGGAAAAACTGGGGGAAACGCTGAGTCTGGGTTTCTAGCTCACTGATGTGGCAGTGACGTGGTTTTGTAGTGCCTGGGATCCTTCATTTTAGAGTACAATTTCATGTATTACTATACATCCGACTACCAGAGCGAGTGTGGTTAGGCTGGCTAAGAGAACGTCCCCAGAAGAAGTTTATAAGTCTAAACTGCTCCTCAAAACATGAAGCCACCATCCTAGAGCACAGAGGTTATTTTATACGTTTGCGTTTTCATACGTTTATAATGATGGGTTAGCCGTGTTTGGCTGTTCATAACCTTTCAGTGTTGTGTGCAACGCGTTACAAAGTATGTGTTGGTGTGTTCTGATCTACAAGTGGGCATCAAATGCCCCATTGAGAGGCACCAACCATTTATTTATCTAACTAATAATAACATAATAATCACAGCCGTGTGCTGTCCCTCGCCCCGCTGAGGACACGTTTATTAGCAGGTGTGAATTAATGAGGAAAAAGCCGTTGGGCGCTAATTACAGACTGCACCTCTAACCCTTAAATACAGCTTTAATTGCAGTCTTCTTCCATTCTCTGTTGCGTAACGATTCGTCTCGCTCTGAATAAAGGATGGTATTTATATTGTCCAAATCGTCATCGGAATGCCTCATTTGGGCTCAGGGATGAAGAGTTGCCATTCTAATTCATCAATGTGGATTACCCCGCACGGAGGTTAAACCCCAGAGTGCTTTGCAGGCGCATCCATCAGGCTAGCATAAACCCCAGAGATGCATGTGCGGACAGATAAAGACTGATGAAGCATAATGGCTGTATTTTGGATTAAAGCTGCATCCTCTTGCAGAGTCTTTAGTATTGCACTGTTGCATTTGAACTTGACTTATGTTCATGATTGTCTACTAGGCAGTGTGGTTTGTGTGTGAGTGTATTAGGACAAATAATACAATTTGATGTGTGTTGGAGCAACACGATGGAATTCTGTTCATTTGACGGGTCGGCGGAGTGAAGGCCTTGGTGCCGTCTGGCAGCAGCCATTTTTCATCAAATCTCTCCTTGAACTTGTCCAGCTCTCTTTTCCACCTCAACAGCCACTAAATCACACTCTTCCTCCGGCGCAGGTGTGGCCGTGACCCTCTTCCTCTTTCGTTCCTGTCATCCCTCTTCTCTGTCATCCTACACAACATCTAACACACTCTTGCATTCTGAGTAAGAGCTGTTTACGGCAGTCTAGGTCATATGCGTTATTTTTTTCGTCAAGATCGGTTTGCTGTCAACCGTAACAGCTGTCACCTTTTAACAGAATTACATTCTCCTGTTACTGTTGATTTCTACTAAAGATGTATTTCAAAAGTTCATACAAACTGACTTTTTGCAACTTATTTTTTTTTTCCTTTTGAGAAAAAAAACTTCTTACACAACCCAAAACACGCTTTGTTGCCAAAGCAATTTTTCCATCATCAGTATCTGAAGTTTTCAAGGACGGCTGTTTTCACTCCCTTCTCGAGCTGAAATGAAGTTTTCCTCCTGTCAAGAGAAGTTCACAAAGACGCGCTCCTGTATTATTCAGACGTGCGCAGAATTCAGGGTCGTCAGGCTTGCTATTCATTTCACATAGCGAGGCAGAATAAATGCAGAGCGGGGAGAGCTCAAGGCCACATTCCCATTCAGCTCTTAATGTGGATCCGGAGGCAACAGAAGTGGTTTTTATATGACATTTATCTTTCTGCCAGCACTTTTGTATGGAAATATTGAGGCCTTCGTTTGTGTCAGGTGCGAAATGTGTAGGCTGACATATGAATGAGGGAAAATAAAGAAAGAGTGGTGAAAAGAGAGCGACGGTGAACGGTAGAGAGTGAAGTAATTATACCATAGACTTAATCAATGTTGTGTAAAATGTAAAAAAAAAATATATATAAATAAAAAAGATAGTATTTTAAAATTGCTGCATTACGCAAAATTGTTAGCAAAACATCATAGGGTACTGCTCAATTTTTTTTATTTAAATATACAAATGCAATATTAAGAATTAGGGCTGGGTAATAAATATCGATTTCTCGATATTAATCGATTCTCATTTTTACGAACCGATATCGATTCTTAAATCTCAAGAATCGATTAGTCATCCTGTTTCATTTGAATGAATGGAACGTTGTATCGTGGCTGCGCGCATCCAATGTTCTTTTTGTTACTATTGATATGAAACAAAGTCTCAATTTTCAAATTAGGCCATTTTCTTTAGAAATTCAAAAACACAAATAACGTTTTGGCGCTGTGGCGCAGCAGCGCTGATCTCTCTTCCGGCTTAATAATACCAGTCACAGCGCGAAATAAACCTGAATGAGCATCTGAAATTGTGTTAAAAGATATAGTACAACTTATCGAAATCCGTGTCATGTCACATTGATTCGCTCAATCAGCGTTTCAACCGTGGAAAGACGTCAGTTAAACAGCTTGTAATCAATGTATCGTCATATTTACCTCAGAAAAACCCACATCAACTCATTAGTCAGCTAGAAAATATAACTCCAGAGAGGAGCATTTTGCTAAGTATACACTATATTACATATGCATTATAATCTTAATGTTCTTCAATATTTAAGGCATATTTGAATAAATCTGGCAAGTTTTTTATGACAGCCACCATTTAAATGTTTATATTTGATATAATCTTCTTATTATAAAAATAAATAAGTGTAATTTAAGTGTTTGTATGGCAACAAAACAGTTCATTATTACCTTCATATTAGGCTAATGAAGTCTATAGGCTACAACTAAACTCCCATAGTTTACAGCATTTAAGAGATTTGATTCCCTTGTAACTGATATCCAAAATAATCGATATTGAATCGAATCGAAATCGAATCGAATTGCAAGCTTGTGAATCGAAATCGAATCGAATTGTGAAATTTGTCTCAATACCCAGCCTTATTAAAAATTACAAAAAAAAAAAAAATAATAATAACTATCTAAATGAATTGTGTATTAAATGAATCAGGACCGTTTAGGAAATTACTGAACTGAAAAAAGAGAAAATTGTTAGCCAAAAAAAAATAAAAAATACTGCTGGATGATCTTTTAGAAGAAACTGAATTTCTTCATAAAAATAAATATTAAGTTCTGAAGTCCAATCCATTCTCAAATCCTTGTTATGGTCTAATTCACCCCATTGCTTACCGTCGGTGACCTCAAGCTGTGCCTTGGCCAGGATGCTGCCCGCCACTGTCAGGGCCTGGCAGATATAGTACCCCGCGTCTGCCCGCTGAACTGCCGTGATGGTGAGATCGCCACTGGGCGACACCGAGAAGCGACTGTTGGGCTGCTGTGGTTGATTTGGAAACAAAAGATTCTACACAAACAAAGAAAACAAGAAACAAAGTGTGAATAGCATTTCCGGGGAGAAAATTGTCTATACCTCAAACCCACAATTATTTGAATAGAAACACACCAGGGGAAACATTTTTGCATTAGAGATGGCCAATTATCAGTATTGTCAACCATTAAAATGACCAATTTCCGAAAGGAATCATAGCGGCGTGACTTTACGGAAAATTACGGATCAGTGGCTCACCGGAGAAAGAGCTCTTGCTAGCGCTTGTGCTAACCCTAGCTCACTGTGAGTATCCATTGTGTCCAAATGACTGCAGTAATTGCTTTGGGCTGCGTTGTTTACTCACTCTGTCTGACATGGCTGTCGTGTTTGAAATAAAATCTGTTGCAAAGGGAGGAGGCCAGGTGATTCAAAGCTAATTCACCACCAGCGGCCGGTTTAGCCCGTTTGCTAATTACGCCAGATAACAAGCTGGGTTCATTAATGGCCGTCATTGACAGAGCCCTCACATTTACCTCAGGTTTTATATCCTTGAGATCTCTCCACTCTTCATCTCATTTTCTCTCTCTCACTCTCTTTTGATTTTCGGAGTCCTCATAGCTGACCGAAAGAAACCGAAAGGCATTAGCCGGATTCAATTACACCTAATGACTTTAATGCTCCGAATTATGCTCCAAATGATGTTTTTTTTTTCTTTCTCTCTTTTGGTCTTTTTTAATTAGCCTCTCACACATGATAGATGTTGGGTCCATTATCCTCAAGTGTGACTGAGAGGCTTCTCTCAGCGCTAATGACTCAATAACTGCTTTAATTTCGCCTTTTAACAAATACCTTCATATCTTACTTAAGAGAGGAATAGTAGGACAGAAAGTGAAATAGAAAGTGTTATACTGCATTTAACATTAGGATTAAGGCTCAAATCTTCCTATTTTTCCAATTTAAATAGACTAAGTAGTATACTTTCAACTAGCTTACCCATGTTCTATGAGGTTACAAAGGCTCCGTCCACACTACTGCGTTTTCGTTTAAAAACAGAGAATTAAAACGAATACGATCTCCGTCCAAATTAAAACAACTGAAAACGCGGCTCACGTGACCATTCACCAACACTTGGCATGCCCGTGCCAGTGTAAACAGGAAACGGATTGACTATTCCTCAGATTTGATGAAGAAGAAAGTAACGTTAGCTACCTGATGTGTGGCTGACGGATCAGGGAAGGACACGTCACGACTGATGAAACCCAATCATAGAGCCGAGAGTGAGACTCAAAGTCCTCCGTTTTGTCCCGTCTTCACTAAAACGCCCTCCGGAGATTCAAAACGCAAAATGGAGCTGCTTCGTTTCTAAACTTCTAGGTTTTATGTCTTCGTTTTTTTTCCATTTTAGTCTGGACGGGAGGTGCAAACATAGCAAAAGGTCTCCGTTTTTAAACGAAAACGCAGTAGTGTGGACGGGGCCCTAAGGTCTTTTGGACGGTTGCTTGGTGGCCCACTCCTAGATATGATTTATATCTCTTCTTCAATATGAGTTTGAGGTATATGTTGACCCATTTTGTTGTCTATTAGTGTCAGTCTCCCTGGAGCATGTATGGTAACCACTAGCCCAAAGCTTCAACAAACAAAAAAAATAGTAGAGTAGAGTAGGTTAAAGAGAGAAAAATGTACTCTTACCTGACTTCCTTCTTTCTGCCAGAAGACCGCCGGCTGTGGGTTCCCCTTCGTCTCACATGGGAAACTGGCAGTCCGTCCCTGCGCCACAATCTGATCCCGCGGCCTGATCACGAACTGTGGTGCAGCTGAGTCAAGAACCAAAGACATGAACATTACACCATACCCTCAGACACACAAGTGCACACACACACGCTGATCATTGTCAGTCGGTGGGAAAGGTCAAGCATCCACAGGCATTGTCTGCCGAGGTCACTGAGACAGAGCTTCCATGCATCAGCCCGTTTCCGACAGCATTCGGCCCTCTTGGTTTATCTGTTTGCTTTGACCACAAACAGAAAGGACAGCAACAGCAACCACAGGAAGCCATTCATCCAGGTGAGCCCGCAGATGGCCGTACTGAATGAATGACGGGCAGCTTTCAGGCATGGCAGTGCTGCGGTCACAACACCAGAGGGAAGGGTGGGTCATTCCGGTCAGGACACACGGAGAGGATAAGCTATGTGAGGACGCCACACCGCGAACCTGCGTGGGCACTTCTTTTGCAAATGGCTTTAAATGCTCGACTCAAATTTTTACTCTAAGAACACAACGCAGTTTCTATTCCTATATCGAAGACAAGCTGGACAAGCTTGGGAAACAGGAAATTGGCTGCTGGCTTTTTAATGGACATCGTTCTCAATTCTAAGAGCCGACTTGGGTCAAGTTCTCACAGAACAAGAATTTTCTCACGCCTAATGCGTCACACTTAGCAAAGTATTTTTTAACCTCTCAACTCACCCGGCACAGACACTCCGCCAACATTCCTGCAGAGCATATTCAAATAAACCAATTAAAAGTGCCATCTTCCCTGCTTTCCCTGTCTAACCTGACCTTAAAATAGCATCAGAATTCAGGAACAGGGTTCCAAAGTTTCCCCTTGACTTGGAGTCAATGCTACTTTTTCCTTAATGAGAAGGTTAGGGCACCAACCATCTAAACAAGGTTTGTCAGAGTCTTCAAAGGTACAGAATGCCAGCTGGAGTTTGTGAGAAGATAAAAATGCTTTTGCAGAGCGGTACCACTCACTGGAGAACATACAGTTAGGGAGTTTCAAGAAGCAAAGGTTTTTATTTTGAGGAATAAATGCATTAGCTGACCCAAATAAAAATGATTTTCTTCAGCTAGAAACTCTGGACAAAAGAAAACAGAGAACTTACTACTGTTAAAAGTTGGAAGAAGTCATGAATTTGGACAAAAAACAACAACTATCACATAATTTGAACATTTCGACAGTGTATTTGTTTTATACTTGTAGCCACAACAATAAATCTAGACGCAGGACTCCAAACAGTAGAGTTCGTTTAGCGGGGGAACCATTACTCACGGTACACCCATCTACAAAAAGAAAAGGTCTGATCGTGGAAAAACACTCCCTTCATTCTGATCCCTAAATGAGCCCCTCTACTGCCTGTGCAGCTGGCAACTGTGGACAAGAGAAGTCTGCAAGTGTTTGTGATTTATGTGGCTGATCCCTCTTTTGTGAGGCTGACTACGGCTGACACATTCAGGCAAGTTACAGATGGTGGCAGATTTACAGGATTCCCAATCTGGGCGCACGGTGGCGCGGGCACTTCTGTGAGTTTGGGCATCACACAAAAGCTTTAAATCACAGATTGGCCTGGTTTCATTCTATTCCAGAGCTTCTTTTTTTTTGCATTGGAGGGAGTGGGCATAAAAGATGGGCATTCACCGATGCCACTCACTCAAAGTGATTGTTTAATGACTTGGACGGTCAACTTCATTGTGCAGTTGAGTGTTAAAGTCCTTTTTGGCCAAGAGGGGAGGAAAACACTCACACACAGACACATCCCAAGTCTGTTTGTTCCCTAGATGGTCCTAAAGAGTAGAACAAAGCTAGTCATAAATAAACTGTGATTGCATTTGATTGCATCTCTGGTATATTATTATTTAATGCATGTGCGTCGTGTGAATAATACACACTCTGGGCTCTTTTCATTGGGGCGGGTCTGCAGGGAGAATGCAGTCATGTAAGAGCAGAATAGCTAACCAGACTCTATATTTAATTCATGACAGAGCACATCTGCTCAATACTGGAGAAAGTTCACGACTAAACACACTTCTGAGAGCTGTAAGTCAACACACATGAGAACAACAGGAAACAAGCATGCACACACTCTCCATAATGCACACACAAACAGTAAAATAAACAGAAACTGTCATGACTAATCGAAGACCCTCTGGAACACAGAGTTTCAAGGTATTTCAACTTAGCCAAATATAAACCCAAACGGCTGTGTGTTTGCTGCTGAATTATATCCATTAAGCAGACGCCATAAGTTTTAAGACAAAAAAGGAAAATATCACGCACCCATCACACTCATCTAGTAAGCTTTTTTAGTCCTAAAGTCCTAAAGGTAGTTAGTACAGCGACAGGTTAGTACAGGGCATAACTCTACTTTGTTACCTTAGTTAAGAGCCATTACGTTTATCAGGATAGGAAAGGGAAATACAGAATGTCTACAGTTGAACCACTACATTATTTGTTTGTGTGTGTGTGTGTGTGTGTAGCAGGAAGGGAGGAAGAAGCACAGAAGGGAGAGGAAACACATGCAGAATGAAGGAGTGACTGGGATGGGTACTTACCGACAGGGCGAGCTGAAGACACAACAATGGTGGAGTGAAAACAACAAAAAATGAACAAAAGATAGACACAAGCAGAAAGGACGAACAAAGAAGAAAGTGAAAAGAATTAAGAACAAAATAAATTAAATTCAGAATGAACAATGGCAATGTGTTTTTTGGGCAAATCATTTCAGCACTCGGTGGACACATATTCCACAGCTGAGATGCTAGAGGAGAGGAGGAGAGGAGGAATGCAATGTATTTTATTTTCTAACTTCGATGTGGACTGAAATCTTCAAAAAAGTCTACACTTCTTTTTTTAATCCAGACCAGCGCCACCTGTAGGCAAAATAATATAATGTTTAGTTTTATTGTGGGAGCATGTGGAGAGCTAAGAAAATCAAAATCAATCTCTCCTTCGAGATGGTCCTCACTGCAGAACACAAAATCCAGGGGGAGGAGTTGCTAAAAGAGGAGTTGCCCTGATCCCTAACCCCACCCCTAATCCTACCCATTTCCACCCCCTGATCCCTAACCCCACCCCTAAACCTACCCATCTCCACCCCTGATCCCTAACCCCACCTCTAAACCTACCCATCTCCACCCCTGATCCCTAACCCCACCCCTAAACCTACCCATCTCCACCCCTGATCGCTAACCCCACCCCTAAACCTACCCATCTCCACCCCTGATCCCTAACCCCACCCCTAAACCTACCCATCTCCACCCCTGATCCCTAACCCCACCTCTAAACCTACCCATCTCCACCCCTGATCCCTAACCCCACCCATAAACCTACCCATCTCCACCCCGATCCCTAACCCCACCCCTAAACCTACCCATCTCCACCCCTGATCCCTAACCCCACCCATAAACCTACCCATCTCCACCCCATGATCCCTAACCCCACCCATAAACCTACCCATCTCCACCCCGATCCCTAACCCCACCCCTAAACCTACCCATCTCCACCCCTAATCCATAACCCCACCCTAAACCTACAAATATACACCCCCTGATCCCTAACCCCACCCCTAAACATACTCATCTCCACCCCGATCCCTAACCCCACCCCTAAACCTACTCATCTCCACCTCTTGATCCCTAACCCCACCCCAAAACCTACCCAACTCCACCCCATTATCCCTAACCCCGCCCCTAGACATACTCATCTCCACCCCTGATCCCTAATCCTACCCATCTCTGCCCCTGATCCCTATCCCTAATCCTACCCATCTACAACCTCTGATCCTAAACCCCAACCCTAATCTTACCCATCTCCGCCCCCTGATCCCTAACCCCACCCCTAATCCTACCCATCTCTACCCCTTAGATCTTGATCCAACTCCGCCCCCTGGATCTCGTGTATTGCAATGAGGTGCAACTGCTCTCCTCCCCAACTGACAGGTATCTATTTTCATATGAAGTCATTAAAAATGGGGGCTTGTCCGGGATAAAATCCAGCCTATGAGATCTGCTTCACCTGCAATAATGAGGTCTATATACAGAGCTCTCAGTAAGGAAGCTGAACCGGCAAGACAGAATGTGTACAATATTGATGGAATGGCCAAGAGAAAATAGCTGACAATAAAGCAGGTCATATTTAATGCAGTAGTGGAGCCTGTGCCATATTGATATTAAGAGGGAGCAATCATGCTCAGAGTGCTGTCCTCTCCTTCCTTCCCTCCTCTGTCTCTCACTCTTGAAGGCTCCCTCTGTGTAAAACCCCTCCACTCTGCATCCTCACACATCCCTTCATGGCTGAATTGTGTTCGCTTGTAAATCCTGCTTTCAAAAGGGCTGAAAATTGACGGCTGTCTCCATTGGCAGCTTCAGCCCCCTCATGAAGACCACCAAAAACCCCCCTACGTAAGGTTTTAAAGCCTTCCACAGAGCATCTAAGCAGTTTGATTTAATGTGGTGAGAAGGGAGACGGAGAAGAGGTGGAAGGGGAAAGAGGGGAGATTATGGCGAAAAGAAAAAAAAAATTGTTTTATTAACCCTGCCCACCCAAGCTGAGCTTTCCGAGGTCGGTCTGGACCAGTAAACTGTGAAATGGTTTCGCTGGTATGGGCCGGAGTGCCACAGTGGAACTGAGGAGATAGTGTGTGTTTATGTGTGTGCAGGGGGAGGGTTATTGGTGGCCTCCATTCTAGGGAGTGTAAATAATAAAAAGCATTGTCGCTGAGGGCAAGCTCGCTCCCCACCTAAATTACACTTCAGGAGTTCATTTGAGAACCCGTCAGGAGGTTATCTCACTCTTTTAGACAGAGACTGCACCAACATACATTATCCCGTTATTGATTTCCAGTAAAGTGAAACCTTATGATAGTGTCAAATAACCCAGGTCAGCACAAACACATTGTCTGGCTTCTGGGCTGCACTAATTTAATACATCTATATATTTTTAAATACAAATCACTATGTTATGTTAAGTTATGTTATGTGTTATTAATTGATTTAATCACCTTAAGCATGGGGCAACATTTCGGAATTCAGCAATCAATAATTATAATCAAGTAATCAAAAGCAGTAATTAGTAATCAATGATGCAATCTAAAGCATTCGAGCAAGCTGATTGCATGAGTTGCTTTGAAACAATTTAATGAAATGCTAATTTTTGAAGGCAACCAACAATCCTGTCGGGCTCTAAGCGGTGTGATTTCACTTCTATGGTACACTTGGATACTCAACTGACCTCGGACCGTGAGGGTGGCGGTCGCTTCCGTTTTGCCCACTCGGTTCTCCGCTACACAGGTGAACGTTCCTTCATCACTCGCTGCCGCCTTCTTTATCCTCAGCACGTTGTCATCTTTATCATATTTAACATCATACCTGAAACACACAAACAGAAAGTGAGGCAATTAGACACAACTTCTGTCTATATCAAACCGACCTTGCGGCAGTTCGTACAAATTTTACGAGGTGGCTAATTCGTACGACCTCACTCTAAATTGTAAATATTTTACGATTTTCGTAAATATTTTACGATTTTCCCAATTCGTACGAATTACCTACCCCTGACCCCGCCCCTAAACCTACCCATCACTGGGGTTTAAACAGATCATAGGAATTCGTATGAGTGAGGCCGTACAAATTAGCCACCTTTTACTCACTCGTACGAATTCGTATGAATACCTGAAACACACAAACAGAAAGTGAAGGCAATTAGACACAACTTCTGTCTATATCAAACCGACCTCGTGGCAGTTCGTACAAATTTTACGAGGTGGCTAATTCGTACGACCTCACTCTAAATCGTAAATATTTTACGATTTTCGTAAATATTTTACGATTTTCCCAATTCGTACGAATTACCTACCCCTGACCCCGCCCCTAAACCTACCCATCACTGGGGTTTAAACAGATCATAGGAATTCGTATGAGTGAGGCCGTACAAATTAGCCACCTTTTACTCACTCGTACAAATTCGTATGAATACCTGAAACACACAAACAGAAAGTGAGGCAATTAGACAACTTCTGTATATATCAAACCGACCTCGTGGCAGTTCGTACAAATTTTACAAAGGTGGCTAATTCGTACGACCTCACTCTAAATCGTAAATATTTTACTAAATCGTAAATATTTTACGATTTTCCCAATTCGTATGAATTACCTACCCCTGACCCCGCCCCTAAACCTACCCATCACTGGGGTTTAAACAAATCATAGGAATTCGTATGAGTGAGGCCGTGCAAATTAGCCACCTTATACTCACTCGTACGAATTCGTATGAATTGGTCCTGAGATATCGTTGTCTATAGAGGGAATGCATTGACGTCACTTTCCCGCCGGAACAACCCCCATCAGCCTGACTGAGTGGCAAAAGATCTGCTGCGTGACTGGATTTAACAAGGGAAACTGCTTAGAATACCAGATAACAAAAACAAATCTAGTATATATATTCAGAAAGAACTGTATAGAAACACTGCATTTTCTTATTGCTGACGGCAAAAGATCAATTATTCAACAATGACACACTCTACAGAGAAGGGGGAGGCTTTCAACTGGAACCGCAGATGCATCCAATATTTATGAGACGTCCGATATGTGTATGTGTGAGAGAAGTGGGTGTATCTGGGAGCTAATCAGAGAAACAGGCCAATTCCAGGTCAGACTGTAAAAAGTGGGATTTGAGATGCAGAATCCAGGCCGTATTGATCTGCACCTCTCTGGCAGCTCCTAGGTACTTCAGGAGCACTGTGTCCTGGAAACTGACAGCCAAAGGTGATGAGCTGTGTGCGAGTGTGTGTGAGGTGAAAGTGCGGCCGAGAAGTTGACAGGCCTCGCAGGTTGGTCTTCTTTGTAGTGTGTTGCTATAATTGGGATTTCTGGAGTGTGCACGCGTGTCCGTGAGCCAGTCTGAGAGGGCGCTGTGCCATGGAGCTTCTCGTCTGACAGCTAGACAACAGTCTGTCTGCTGTCTGTCACTCCAGATCCCTTCCACGGGACGCATGGCTCAGAGAGCAAGGGATCCCTGACACGAGGACCAATAAGACCAGGGTTATTCTTCAACAGTATGTTGTTTATGCACAGTCAATTCACAGAATGTGGGCTGCTTTATTAGGCTATATATGATGAGATATCAAGAAGAACATTTCACCTCAAAATCAAAAGAAATGTATGTAAAGTTAAAGTGAAAGTATAGCCTATTTCAATTCTTTTTCTTATATGTATTTATAATTTCGCAATATAAAATTAAAGGAAAATAAGCTCTCTATATAAAATCCCGGTCAAAAGATTTGGGTTGGTAAGATTTTTAATGTTTTTAAAATAAGCACACCAAGGCTGCATTTATTTGATTAAAAAAATACAACAACAAAACCCAGTAATATTGTTAAATATCATGAAAATTTAAAATAACTGTTTTCTGTTTTCAATTATAATATGATGATTTGATGTTCAAAACACATTTATTATTATTACCAATATTGAAAACAGTTGTGTACAAATTTTTTTTTTCAGGATTTTTCGATGAATAGAAAGTTCAAAAGAATAGCATTTATTTGAAATAGAATCTTTTGCAACATTATACATGTCTCGAGTGTAACTTTTTGATCAATTTTATTAATTTTTTTTCTGAATTTTATTCAGGAAAAAAATCTTACTGACACAGTAATGATTTAGCTTTGACATCACACGGAAAAATTAGGGCTGTCAAACGATTAATTGCGATTAATCACATCCAAAATAAAAGTTTGTGTTTACATAATATATGTGGGTGCACTGTGTATAATTTATATATATATATATATATATATATATATATATATATATATATATATATATATATGCACACATGCTTGTATATATTTAAGAAATATTTTCAAGTATATACTGTATAAAGATTTATATATAATTTATATTATATATAAATGTAAACATTTTTTATATAAGTATTGTTTTCTTAAATATACATGCATGTGTGTGTATTCATATATATATATATATATATATATATATATATATATATATATATATATATATATATATATATATATATATATATATATATATACAAAACAATTATACACAGTGCACCCACATATATTATGTAAACACAAACTTTTATTTTGGATGCAATCGCGATTAATCGTTTCACAGCCCTAGAATAAATTACACTTTACTATACATTCACATAGAAAACAGCTGTTTTAAATTGTAATGGTATTGCACAAAATTACAGTTTATATTTTACAGAAATATACAGGTTTTTTTTCATATTTTTAATCAAATAAATGCAGCCTTGGTGAGCCAAAGAGACTTCTTTTAAAAACAAAAAAAAAAATCTTAGCGATCCAAAATTTATGATGAAAATACATATGAAGAGTTCAGATGCAAAAGCCTCTAAGTGCGATTTGAAATTTTCTTCTAGAACGATCATTTTTATCAAGCTTGTATATTTAAGTTCAGTGATTTCACTTAAATGGCAATGATAATTACATATTAATTGTTATTTAAGTGAAATTACTGAACTTAAATATACAAGTTTGATAAAAATCATCATTAAAGAAGAAAATTTCAAATGGCATTTAGAGGCTTTTGCATCTGAACTCTTCATATTAAGTCAGCTTTTGGAGAATGAAGCAGATACTGTTTGAATGAAAACGGAAGACGAATGACACTGCACAGAAGCTAAACACTCCGATGAATCAAGCGTCTTTCTGACAGAGCCGGAGGCAAAGTCTGACATGATTGAATACAGAAAGAGAGAGTGAGAGACGGAGATTAAAGAAACAACACAAACAGATGCTAATCAGAATTTCAACCTCTAAGACTAAATATTGCATGAAACGAGCTTGGTAAAACACACACACACACACACACACACACACACGCACAGTAGCGCTCTGTATGTGCTTCCTCTTTGAGCTGGATCTGTTCTCTATTAAGGGAAGGAATGCAATTACACATGAAGCAAGGCAATGCTGAGAATACACTACACTCCATTGGTCTCTAAACAACACACACACATAACACGCGGCATGCGTTGCTGACAGATTTGGGGTGTAAACATTTGCAGACACAGCTTTTAAAGTGTCTTTTCCTTGTTAATTCGTACTTGGAGCTCAGAGTTTGTGTGAAAGTCTTCGCCAAATGGCCTGGTGTTACTTTGACAAGCTAATGAGTTCATATCTCATCTCTATATGAACAGCACAGGCAATCTTGAAGAGAATTCAGTATTGACAAGGCAAAAATTATTGTAGAAGTTCCATTGAATGGAAGTCAATGACCCCATTGACTTCCATGGTAGGAAAACAAATAATATGGAAGTCAATGGGGTCCAAAAACTGTTTCACCCTTTAAATGTTAAGATATAACGTGTCGACACATGTGTGTGTCTGTGTGAGTGTATAACCTTAAGGTCAACTGGTTGCTAACCCGTTATCTACCACATACGCCAGCTCTTCTACATAATCATGAGAGCGGGACGATGAGGAAAACACAAGTGACTCTGCACAACGGGTGACAGCCGAGAATGTCAAAATTAAAATAATCTGCCGTTTCAGAGACAGGAAATAAAACGAGACCGCGGGACACGTGTTTTGTCGAGTCTGGGTCTTGTGGTAATTACGCGCGGCGCGACTTATTTAATTATTAGATTGCCATTGTTTCTTTCTTGAAACCTAATTAATTTCTGGATATGCTTCTCGAAAAGAAAAGAGAACAAGCGTGCTGAATTATTACCTGACAGATACGCAGGTTGTCGCCACTCGCTGAATTAATTACCATGTGTGTTTTAACTGACAGCTGAATAATGTAGATTGATCTAATTGTTTCTCACAAAACTAATAAACCAAGAAAAGTCTTCACGGAAAGGCATTTGCGATATGATAGAGGGAACTTGGTAAAGTAATTATATCTCAATCTTCATGAGTTTATTAGATGTAGCATTTGGACACTACAGGGCAGAATATCATCGGGATAAATGACGTCAATGAACTAACAATAAACGGATACAAATTCAACCACACTGGTTTCAGAGGCTGTTTTTATAGCACACGATTCGCGTCTCTGTGTACTTTTCCAACATTCTCCATATCCGCACAGTTTATTTTGTCTGCGTGCTTGTTGTGAGAGCATGCGGCCCACTGACCTGTAGCATATCACTGACACAGACAAACAAACAAGGCATGATCGCACTCAAAATACACAGCCTTATCTGCCGGCCCAGGACACACACCTGTTCGGAGCAGTCTCAAGCGCTGATGCGTCATGAATATTTATTTTAATACTTATAATAATTCTCTTGGTTTTGGACACAGCATTACAATGGTGACACTTTGTTTGTGCGGCCATGTAGCATGGC
The DNA here is from genome assembly GCF_988280905.1 of Pimephales promelas. Taxonomy (NCBI): domain Eukaryota; kingdom Metazoa; phylum Chordata; class Actinopteri; order Cypriniformes; family Leuciscidae; genus Pimephales; species Pimephales promelas. Next base: position 13,710,151 of record NC_142784.1, read on the forward strand.
ATTTTCATTTTACGTTTTGAACGGTAGTATACAATAATAAATCAGATTTAAAGTTGTCCCCAGAGTGTGTGTGTGTGAAGTTTTAGCACAAAATACCCCACAGATATTTGTATACAGCATGTTAAAGTTGTCACTTTTTGAGGGTTTTGCAAAAACGCACCGTTTTGTGCCTGGCCCTTTAAATGCAAATGAGCTGCTGCAGAAGGCGGGGTTTCAAGAGCTCGCGTGTGTGTTAGCAGCTGCGATTTCCTCACGCAGACACACTAAAATGACAGAAATTGTTCTTCCTTTAATGTTAAAATGGAGTCAGTCAAAGAAGTGACAACATGTAGAATGCAACAGGACGTCTCCGAATGGTTAGTTGATGAATTTATGTTGTTGATGTGGAGTTAACTATCTTCAATTAGGACATTCTGTCATGTAATCTATAATCACTCATATAGGAACTGTTTGAGATGCACACAGAGTGACTTTCTATTGTATGTGAAAAGCTGGATGCTGAAGTTTGACTCACATATGTACTTTTATAGACCATTTTGCAAGATGTAAACAACACTGGTCCAGAAACACTTCCTGTTTCACTTTGAAACTGTTTTCTTTATTTCACATGTAAAGAAACAATCTTAAAGATTTTTGTTTAACTTCTTGATTCAGTTTTATGTGTTCTGTTGGTTGTATTTTATCCCAGCTTTTATGTACAGTAGTGTAAAAAAAACTGAAACAGGAAGTGCTTCTGGACCAGTTTTGTTTACATCTTGCAAAATGACTGTGTTCCCGGAGGCGGGGCTTATGTATATTTTAGGGGTGATGTCACTTTGCTTTGAACTTTGAGCGTTGTAACTTTGATAATGTTGTTAATGCTCAAACAGCAACACTACACACTTACTAAAGTTAGAAATCATAATTTACCACCCCTTTAAAAAAAAACACAAAAAAAAGAGTAACCAGCTAACCAATCTCAGGAAAGTCCTCAGTCTTGTGATGACTTCCTATCTAATCTTATGTCATTTTTGACGAATTCGATTCAAGATTTATTGCTTTTGACACAATGTATCTGCTCTGTGACTAAATCTTTTGTGTGTGTGTGTGTGTGTGTGTGTGTGTGTTTGTACCGCCTGAAGGACGATCATTGTCAGAAGTGTTCTCGTCCTCTCTTCCTCTCTTTATCTGACTATCACAGTTTGGAAATGAAGAGGCCTGAGGGTGAGTATTAAGATCTCTTTAGCTGTGCCAGAGCCTCACCTGCCCCGGTCCACCTGTCTTTACCTCAGGGCCTCAGCATGGAGCGAAGGAATGAGGCCCACGACGCAGCTCATTACCTGCAGGGGGTGGGCCTCACGAGAGAGCTTGTGTGTTTCTGAAAATGGGCTCTGGCATGGAGCTCAACACCTACATCGCAGATGGCTATACGAGGAGACATTTGAAATAGCCAGACGTCTCACCTCCCGCGGGGGACGTCGATTTCGTCTTTTTTCCAGCGGACGGATGGCTGCGGGTCTCCCTGCACCTGACAGCGAAACTCCACCGCCTCTTCCTCTAGAACCACCTGGTTAATGGGCCGTCGTAGGAACGTGGGTCTCTCTGAAAGACATGCCGAATGAAAAAAAAGGACATGAGGGACGCTGAGACCTCATTCGCTCGCTGTGACTCAGCATCGAGTCACCGAAACAGAAGCTCTCACGGAGATTTGTGATATTGCGTAAGAGCGTTATACGCTTTGTTTGTGTTCTGGCATGTTTTATGACTCAAGCATAATTAAACATGACACATTCTCTCGTGATGGTAACATTGGAATTGTTCAAACTTGCTTGTTTACAAAAGCCTTAACTATGAGCTGAGATGTTCAGGGCATGATTTGAACATTTTGTGATTTTTTTTTAAGACTTTTCTTTGTGGTTTGAAATGTCTGAGATCAGAATTGGCACGTACCGAACACAGTGACCTGGGCCGTCTCACTGTCTCTCTCGCCGACCATGTTGGTGCCCACGCAGATGTACATACCAGCGTCGCTCTTCCTCGTGTTGGAGATCATCAGCTTCCCTCCACGGATCTGAAAGAGCGCTGGAACGTTACGGTCTCTGCAACACACTCTTCGTGGAACTATCTTAAGTTAAGTGCTTTGCTCGGGGGCAAAATAGATGTGGGTTGTGATTCAGCTTTTGCTGGTTTTGAACATGTAATTGTCTAGAGATTCAAGGGCAGATCATTAACCACTATTCCACAAATATGGCTTTCTTTGTTGCAAAAAATGTAAACAATTTACAATAAGGTTTTTTTTAACATTAATTAATGCATACTTTTAAGTAAACAAGCAATATATTTTGTACATGCATTTCCTTTGCGACTGTTAGTTAATAAACATGTTCATGTTAGCTCACAGTGCTTTAACTAATATTTCCATATACAAATGTTTGATTTTAACAATTTGTTAGGCAATGTTGAGATTAATATTAACTCAGATTAAAACATGCTTTAGATGGATTGTTGATTGTTATATCATTTTAACAAATACAATTAACCATGGAATCCGGCATGGAATACGTTTTTTTTTAAAAAAATTTTAAAATGATTTAGTCAGTGGCAAACACATGTTTTCAAATGATTTTGTTTTAGATTTTCCTTCAGATTTACAATGGCTTTGCAAAACAAACTAAAACGAAACAGACTAAACTAAACTAACAAAACAAAACAAAAAACATAAACAAAAAAACAAAACAAAAACCAAAACTGATCTAAACTAACAAAACAAAACAAAACTAAACTAAAAAACCAACAAACAAAACAAAAACAAAATTAAACAAAATTAAACTAAACTAAAAAACAAAACAAAACTAAAACTAATCTAAACTAAAAAAACAAAAAATAAAAAAATAAAATAAAACAAAACTAAACTAAAGTAAACTAAACTAAACTAAACTAAACTAAACTAAACTAAACTAAACTAAACTAAACTAAACTAAACTAAAACAAAACAAATCTAAACTAAACTAAAACAAAACAAAAAACAAACCAAAACTAAACTAAACTAACAAAACACAACATAACAAAACTAAACTAAAAAAACAGAACAAAAACAAAATAAAATTAAACTAAACTAAAAAAACAAAACAAAACTAAAACTAATCTAAACTAAAAAAACAAAACAAAACAAAACACAAGACACAACAAAACTAAACTAAACAACTAAACTAAACTAAAAAAACTAAAATAAAAACAAAACAAAAACAAAAACAAAAACAAACAAAACAAAACAAAACAAAACAAAACAAAACAAAACAAAACAAAACAAAACAAAACAAAACAAAACAAAACAAAACAAAACCATCAATTTT
>NC_142784.1:13718482-13765982 GCF_988280905.1 Pimephales promelas
TGAATAAGTGTCTGAGGACAGAAGGGGACAACAATACTTTTTGAAATCATAATTTTATTGCATTGTTTTAAACACTAAAACAATGCAATAAAATTATGATTTCAAAAACTATTGTTTTATTACACACAACTCCCAAATATCTCAGATTGTTTGTCAAAAGTCCAAAATTGTAACCAATAGGCTACATTGCAAGAAAAAAATATACATCCAACGTAAATTGCATGTAGAACATTTTCTCAAAAATACCGATTGAACTTGGACAAATAAGGCCATGGGTAATTAACGTTAACGTTGTTTCTCCATCCTCCAAATCTGCTGTCACATCTTGCTCCATCATCATGTGTGTGTCAACACACTTCTGCACGTCAGTGAACTGTTAGCCGCAGATGTGTGATTAAAGGTGGCGGTGATGGCAAAAAAATGAGTTTGTAATCTAACAAGAAGAAGAATATCCTAGCAGCGCGCTGATTCGCGCAGGCTCGACAAACACAATGTAGCTTTTGCTCGAGCTACACCGCTACTTGCTGCAAAAAGTAGTTAGCTACTGGAAAAGCTACACTGTAACAGGTTAAAAAGCAACTGAGCTACTGCCAAGCTACTCAAAAATGTAGTTAAGTTAGTAGCTTCGCTACTTGTAGTTAACTACTCCCCAACACTGTATATACATATATATATATATATATATATATATATATACATATACACGTGTATATATATATATATATATATATATATATATACACACACACACACACACACACACACAATTTATAATAAATTAGTTTAAGATAAATTGACAAGACCCGACATACAGTGACAGACCTGTGGAGTGGATAATATTGTAATTTCTGCATACGAATGTGTGTGTGTTTACCCATCATGCACTTGTGTTGGTAGCTTGTGTCTGCATCAGAGCCAGCAAAGGTCAGAACACAGTGGGATTACAGCACAGAACTGGCCTAGAGCAATATCACACTTTCGTAACATCAACATACTGACCGAGAAAGAGAGAGGGAGTGAAAGAGAGAACGACTGCAGACAGACAGATGAGTGTTTTCCCAGCATGCTATGAGCAATGATAGCATTTCATCTGAGTGCCCCTCAAAAGTGTTCACTACAGTTGATGCTGTTTCGATGTGGCTCTCGCATGAAGGAGTGTAAATAAGTCACTTTGAGAGAGAAATAGCACTTTCGTTTTCTACTGCACTGCCCTCGGCTCTGTGTGTATACATGCCTATTTGTGTGTGTGTGTGAGTAAAAGGCAAGAGTAATGTGAAAATGTGTCAAGTTCATGGTGGGTAAGAAAGCTGTTCCATTTATTTGCAGGGTATATTAGTTCTGTTATGAGCCAGAGCCCCAGTGACCCCTGTAAACCCCATCTACTCAACCTCACACTGCAAATAAAGCCCTACACACACGCACACACACCCCGCCTTCATCATCATCACCCTACGGACTAAATGCAGCATTAACAGCTGGACAAACATTGCTACCTCTATCCAAACACACACACACACAGAATATGTCGGAGCACAATTCTGACTGTCCATTTAAGTATAAACCTGTTTCTAATGTGATCAAGGACACAAAGAGTGTGTCTGTGTCAAGTTTTGTTATCTTGGAGACTGCACGCCCAAATATGACAGTTCATCCATTGTTTACGCTGAAAAACACTGATTTTCTTCCTCAGTATTTTGTCTTGTTTTCCAGTAAACCATATCAGTATACTGTTTATGTATTTGAGATGCAAAATGGCTTAAGATATAAATCTTCCAGGGCCTTTGACGTAAGTTTATTTGGCAGATATATTTTCATTTTTTAAGCTTAAACTCACTTAATTTTGATACTTAAAAAAAAGCTTTATTTTGTATCTCAAGTAATTTTGTGTCTCATATAAATGTACTAAATATACTATATATAGGAAGATTTATTTATTTATTTATTCATTTTGCGGTGTACTAACCCTAATGCCATTAGACTTTCTTTCATTATTCTTTCATAGTCGTTATCATACTTTCAAATATTGAACGCTCCAGTTTTATTGCAGTTGCATGTAAGAGTGTCAATTTCTTGATGGATTTTTTTTCTATTTTGAGTTAACTATTACTTTAAAAAAAAAAAGGTCAGTTATGAAGAAACACTGGTCACCATTATGGAAAGTTACTTTTAAAGAAATATGTAACAATACTGTGTTCCTCCCTAAAAAAAGAAACTAATAGCGCTACTTAGTTACCTTTTATGGGAAGTGTTAAGTAGTGTGATTTTCTTTTTATCATCTGAGCTGGGCTTGCTTGTTTGTATAATAAACAAAAAGTTATATTTTTGGCAAGTGTAAAGGCCCTTTCACACCAAAAGTGAAGTAAATAAGCCTCAGAGTGAAGGAAATGCAAATGTACCCCTGTCCAGTAGAGAGCGCCGCTCAAACAAATCTTTCAGCTGTGCTGCTGTTCTGGATTGCAGGAGAAGAAAGTTTAACTCTTATTTCCGGGGGAGAAAAATATATATAAAAAATGAAGCACAAATGTGATGTTTATCTAAAGTCATTTTTTCTTATTGGCGTGGTTGAATCGAAGGTCCACAGCAAAGACATTGGTTAATAAAGTGAGATTAAATACATGAAGTATATTTGCAATATGTAACAGATTTAACAGCAAGTTTGTGTTTTATTGTTTTTAATAATTTTGAGGAATACTGAAGGTGTTTTTGTGCGAGTGAGATGACTAAATGCATGTTCACATTTAGTCTAGATCTACAATAGTCATCATGTTCACTTAATAATCAGAATCACTCATGATTTCTCTCAACATGATGACAGGAGTTACTCAGTAAAGTAACTTGCTTTACTTATTTCAAAAAGTAACTTTAAAATATGTTACTTTACTAGTTTCTTGAAAAAAGTAATCTGATTACATTGTAACACCTAGTGGTGACCATAAGAAAAACAGTTTAAAAAAAGGGAATACATGTTACTACACGTGTAAACATGGCAAACGTTTAGGGTTACAATGTAGCAATTGTAATTAGCTTCATCTTACAACAACAGAAGGTCAAATGGAGGTGTGTGTCCTGGCAACCAAACACCTCTCACCTTCAAAAGCTGCAAATCCAACGCTAGGCTAACAAGACTGCTGAAAGCCAACTTGCTAATGACTTCCGCCCCATGCTAGCGCCTCCGACTGGACCCTTGGCTCCGGAACACAAGCTCATCACAAACAATACAATTAACTCTTAATGAACCTCCCAGCTCGTTCCTCTGTCCTCTACGTGCACTTTCCAGATTCAATTTGGCCTAATCCCGAGCTTTATGGTAATGTATAGCTCATTAAAATGTTAGCTAAAAACTCATTAAAATTCGCTCAAAGTAATAGCTTCATTACTGTGATATTGCTGAAAAGCAAAGACAAAATGAGGAAGATGGGGAGAAGGAGAAAGGGATGAGGAGAGAATGGTATTAAAAATCAGAACAAGTACTTTCTAATCACTTAATTGTGACTGAAAACAGCACGCATTTGCATAATGCACACAGACGCTAGGTGGCTAATTTTCACTGCGACATGGTAATTAAACACCGCTCACAACTATAGACGTTTCCTTCCAAGAAATCATTTAAGGAGGCACTCCTGGGTCTGTAAGAGATGCCAAAATGTCTCTATCTTCCTGTGAAGAAATGATACTCTGACCAGCCCTGGTGGGCGCTGATACCGTGGTATTACATACTGTATGTGCTGAAGCACAGTTACTGATGAGAACAAATCAGTGCATGGGAATCCAAAGAATGAATAAGAGTCTATGAACACACAAGCTAAAATTAAAAATTACCACCTGTACTTATTGCTATATGAGTTTTAAGATGCATTAAACATTTAGTTTTCCTATTTTCCAGCTCTGTAAAAATCTAAAATATATATTTTTTAAATATATAAAAATATGAATACAAAATAAAACAATACAATAAAAAAATACAATATAGTAAACTAATAATAATAATAATAATAATAATAATTACAAAAATACAAAAAACACAAAAATATAATAAATAAAATAAAATGAAAATCTAGCTCTGTAAAAATCTAAAATAAAATGTAATTTTCTAAATTAATAAAACAAAAAGATAAATACAAAAACATAAAATAAATAAATATTAATAATATAATAACAATAATAATAATAATAATAATAAATAAAAAGGAATATAATAAAATATGTTAAAAAAACACAAACATATATGATACATAAAACAAAATGAATTTCTAGCTCTGTAAAAATCTAAAATAAAATGTATTTTTTTAAATTAATAAAACAAAAAAGATAAATACAAAAAAATTAAATAAATAAATAAATATTAATAACATATTAATAATAAATAAAAAAAATAATAAAATAATAAAATATGTTAAATACAATAAAAAACACACAAAAATATAATAAATAAAACAAAATGAAAATCTAGCTCTGTAAAAATCTAAAATAAAATATATATTTTTAAATTCATAAAACTAAAAATTAATAATAATAATAATAATAAAAAATGTAAAAAAAAATAATAAAATAAATTACATGTAATAAAAACACAAATAAAATAAAATAAAATAAAATAAAAGTTTCTAAAGTAAAATAATAGTTTCTGGTAAAATATAATAGCTTTGTGTTTCATTAAAAATCACACACACACAAAAAACAACAACATTTAGCTAAACTTCTCTTTTATGTTCTTTAAAACACACACACACAAAAGTGTCTAGAAAAAAAATAATCACAGAAAAAGACATGCTTTACTGGTGAGCTAATGCAAGCTAGACCAACTCTAATCAGCATAAACCAGCTCGGATCAACATGGAAACTCATACGGGTGTTAGCAGGGAACAGTGTGATCCGCACACACACACACACACACACACTTCAGATCGTCAGGCACTTAAAAAGCCACCCACATGTTCCAAAGAAAGTTCCAGCAGCCGTACGGTGCACCTGATCCACCGTAATGAACAACCGCTGAGTTTTGAAGCCTGAGAAACCTGCTTCAGTGAACGCCTGATCAAAAGCCAAAACCCGCTCCCTCTCTCTCTCTCTCTCCTCCGAAGCTCATCTACTGTTTCTACACCCCTCGGAAAAAGAGAGAAAGATTAATAAAAACGAAAGCTGCTCCTAATTCCACAGATATAAAAGATCTCTGTCGCTTGATGAAGGTGCTGGTCTATTTTTAAGTCTCTCTTTCCTGAGATCTCCCTCTGCTCTATCCTTTCTCTCTTTAATTAGTTCGTCAAGATGTGAAAACGTCACAAGTGCCCTTGGGGAACTCTTTCGTAGAATCAGCTGTGATCAACATATATATATATATATATATATATATATATATATATATATATATATATATATTTCATTGTGGGGCAGAGGTAATGTTTTAGCAAGGCTCTGTGGTCACTTCAAATGAGTGGGGTTTTGACTGGGAATCTGAGCTAAAGGAACAGCAAGAATGTTAAAGTCAGACGGAAAATAGCATTAGACAAAATTATGGCCTGTTAGCCAGGAGTTTAACATGTATGTTTGGATTGTTTTCATGCAATGTGTTTTGTTGGGATTCATTCATGTGGAAGTGATGCACTGTGACGCAAGCTCTGCTGGGTGTGACAGAAGCCAGCTGCATTGTGAACACACGCACACACACACACACCACATTTCAATACAGAAACAGCAGGTGAGCTCAAGATATTCTCATTTGGTAATATGAATCATTGTAATTTTAGTGCTTAAAACTTCTGAACTTGACATTGCAGGCTGAGCATAGAGAGGTAGAATGAGCCCCATGGCGGAGCTCTGTGAGGAGGCCTAATGCTGGCGTCGCTCGGGCTAACAGGTTCACTGATGTGCAACACACACGTCTAACACACACATCTACAATGGGGCTGAAAGGGAATCGTTGTCGTTGCGCTGATTGCAGTCTTCTACTTTAATGCTTTGCTGCCATTAATCGAACTGGATGGTGGTTTGTGAAAAGGTGTCTCATATCAACTGTTTCCCTCGTTTAATTAAACTCTCTGCTGGAGACGCCGCGGTAATGTCTCAGTGCTGAGCCTCTGAGTGAGCGAAGACGTGTGTGTGTGTGTGTGTGTGTGTGTGTGTGTGCTTGTGACAATAATGAAATTACACCTCAGCTTTGTGTCTGTGTGTATTATTCACTATCTATCTTCTATCTACTGTATCTATCTATCTATCTATCTATCTATCTATCTATCTATCTATCTATCTATCTATCTATCTATATCTATCTATCTATCTATCTATCTATCTATCTATCTATCTATCTATCTATCTATCTATCTATCTATCTATCTATCTATCGTTCTATCGTTCTATCTATCGTTCTATCTATCGTTCTATCTATCTATCATTCTTTCTGTCTGTCTGTCTGTCTGTCTGTCTATCTATCTATCTATCTATCTATCTATCTATCTATCTATCTGTCTGTCTGTCTGTCTGTCTGTCTGTCTGTCTGTCTATCTATCTATCTATCTATATATCTATATATCTGCCATCCATCGTTCTATGAGTCCATCTATCAGTCTATCAGTCCATCTATCCATCTATCTACAGTATCTATCTACAGTATCTATCTATCTATCTATCTATCTATCTATCTATCTATCTATCTATCTATCTATCTATCTATCTATCTATCTATCTATCTATCTATCTATCTATCTATCTATCTATCTATCTATCTATCTATCTATCTATCTATCATTTATCTATCTATCTATCTATCTATCTATCTATCTATCTATCTATCTATCTATCTATCTATCTATCTATCTATCTATCTATCTATCTATCTATCTATCTATCTATCTATCTATCTATCTATCTATCTATCGTTCTATCTATCGTTCTATCTATCCATCATTCTTTCTGTCTGTCTGTCTGTCTGTCTATCTATCTATCTATCTATCTATCTATCTCTCTATCTATCTATCTACATGTGTCCTGATTGCTCTATGTGTGTGTCTGTGAAAGGGAGAGAATGTGTGAGTGACCGAGAGAGAGAGAGAGAGAGAGAGAGAGAGAGAGAGAGAGAGAGAGAGAGAGAGAGACAGGAGCCTGGTGTTAAATCTAAGTCAGCTCTCACACCGACGTTAAAAATGATTTATTGATGGCTTTATGGATCTTAACAGAAGAGGAAGAGTGAAAATTACACTAGATATGCTGATGACCTTTACATAAAAAAAAAAAAAAAAAAATGCTGTGTGTGTGTGTGTGTGTGCCTGAAAAAAAAGTCAGATAGATGGAGAAATGCGATATGTGAACATCTTTCTGCAGTCGTCTGCGGTTGAGTTGCGTGTGTGCTCTGCATCAGCGGACGAGATTAATGGACCTTCAGCGCAAATGAACCAAACTAAAGGAGAGAAAGAAAACAGACAGTGCGCTGCTAACCCTTAACAGCTAAACACTCGAAATAAATTCACTGGTTCGTTTGCAAACTCAGCATCTTTTCAACATTAGCCACAGCTCATCAAACACACGCGCACACACACAGTGCGAGGCAATGATTCCAGTGCCAGTCTTGTTTTGTATCACATTCAAAAAAAAAAACAAAAAAAAAACTGACGTCTTATTGTCAGAACAGCTTATATAAACCCGCACAACCCTGTACCTCACACACCTGCACATCAAAAACACACCTGGTGCCTCATTAACAGTTTCATTCTGTCTGCAACTGTTTCTCGCAATCCTTTAAGAGATCCGGCCTGCTTTCTTCTGTACAGTTAGCATTGGTCTGAACTGTTCAATGACACATATGATGACACAAAGACACATTTCCACGACACACACGAGTCATGTGTATGTTGCTGTTAATTGCATATAGGCTGTGGGTAAATGTGTTTGCCTGGGCTGTAATTGGCTGGCTGCCGTCATGCAGTGGGAACGCATTCGTCTGCCCTATGTGTGGAGCAGCGCATCCTTTTCCAAAACATGTTTTAGGGAGAACCATCAGTCAGATCTGGCAGAACGGTCTGATTCAGAGTTTAGATGTGAAACCCCGAAACCTCCTCCAGTGCCGAAATGTGTGTGCCGGGCGGTACGACCACTTTTATTGTCATGCAAATACAGCAGGGCTACTCTTCACGAAGTCCATTACAATATGGCTCAATCAAACCTATTCTTCTGACACTAATGCACTTTCCTGGGAATATTGTGAACAATTCATCAGTGCACATTATTATAAAGAAAAATAATGTGTCGTCAAATCAACTACAACTACTTTCCCATTGTCGTTAAGCCACAACCCAATTTATTTAGGAATTTTAACCGAGGACATTTATTTCTAAAACTAATTGACACTTTTAACACACACTAAACACTATTTCTAATCGCATTAAAGGCCATTGCACATTGAGTCCAACGTATTCGTGATTCGGTGGCTCTGAATTGTCAAAACACCATTCAAACTGCTTGCTATGGATGCGAAAAATGCAGAAAATCGAACCCGATTTGATTTTTTTCTTGTCATGGATGAAAGTTTTGGAGGCAGTGTGCAGGCCTGATTGACATAACGTGAGGTTGTATACATTTTTTAACGTGCGGAAATTTCAATGGCAATGGAGTGTGCAATGGCCTTAAGACTGATAAATAAACAGTATTATAAGGTTATAAAAAACCAGTTCCAAACTAGTTTTATAAATACAATAAAGTTAGTAAGTTGGTATGAGGGACTTAAAATAGTCATTAAAATTGGTAGAAATGGTGGTATTCTGGGTTAAGGTGCGAACACAATGTTAACGTGAACTGTTAATAATACCTGCATGCAAATTCTTCCCAGCTAACACACGATGTTCCACTTACATCATTTATTGGTACATTTTTGGGTAATTTTAGTTATTGACAATGTCGCATGCTTACGTAATGTTAACCGCGAAACACATTCTTTGTGAACCGTCACTAACATGTTGCAGAAATCCAGCTCGTTCTCATCCCAAGCCTTCATATACTAACTATAGATATACATATACTAGAAAAAGCTAAACTGTTAACCGGACTTTGGCATTTGGGCAAACGTGAGATGTTTTACATGAAATTTTATCCCATCTTATATGATTATTTGTAGCTGGAGATGGAAAAGCAACTCTATCAGAGCAACTCTACCATTCCCATAAGACAGATCAGCAGATTTCCAGCAACCATACTGAGAACTTCATGCTGAGTCAATTTCCAGAGCACTTCTGAATCCATACGGCTTTTCCTCATTTTCAGATTCCACATTAATTAAATGGCAGAGCAAGTTCAGTTAGTGACCTCATATAGAACGCTATTAACAGCCACTGAGAAAAACCCACCGCATCAATACTAATCTACCCACTGTTAGTGTTAATTCAATGAAGCCAGAGTGTGAAACCTGACGACGGTAAGGAGCGTGTGGGTTTTTCCTGCTTTGGACGTTACATATTTCAGAATCTGCGAAGGCAGGAGGAGAGTAAACGACAAGACTTGAGATGTAGAGGTTACCACAGCTGAGACTGATAGACCCGTCTCTCGTAATCTGCTGACGATGGTCTGTTATTTAGCATCATTACTTTTCATCATCGTCTCGTTCTCTCTCAGCGCTAATGGCCTCCATGACTGCGGCTGACAGATTGAGCATCCACGGGTAAGAAAAGGAGATTGGGTGAGAAAAATCAAAGAGCCCTTCTAGTATTTAAAATGGAAAAAAGTTTAAAAATACACATTTTCCTTATTTTTTTTCTTCACATTTGTAATAAAATGTATTTATTTATTTTTATTTTTTTTTTAAGAGATTAGTAAAATACAACTGATAAAATAAAGGACTAAATATTAAAATAGAATAATAATTATAATTAATACTATAATTATTATTATTGTAATTATTATTATTATTATGAGTAAATATCAGAATGAATATATATATATATATATATATATATATATAATATTTATATATATTTATATTATATATTAATCGCAATTAATCACATCCAAACTAAAAGTTTGTGTTCACATATATATTTTAAAAAATGTATTATTCATATTTAAAATATTTATATTTATGTATAATATAGATTATGTATTTACATATATTCAATTCAAATTACAGTTATATATATATATATATATATATACACACACACATTTTACGTGCAAAAATTGCACATGTATTTATATATACAAAATAATTATACACAGCACACACACACATATTTTATCTAAACACAAACTTTTATTTTTTTGTTGTGATTAATCGCAATTAATCTTTGCACAGCCCTAATATATATATATATATATATATTTTTTTTTTTTTCATGTATTGTATAATACACACACATACATATATGCTGTATATAATTAATATTGGAATTATGATAATTACGATAATTATTATATACAATGACATGTTAACATTTTAACTACAAACAATTTATTTTCTAAAAAAAGAGACTTTACTGATGAAGACATAAGATATTGAATATGAAGGCCAAAGGTCAAAGTGTGACCTATGTTGTCTGATTGCGTCCAGGTCATTGGAAGGCCAGCCTGATGTAATGACATTTTAAATTGTCCATTTCAACATCAAAAAGGAGGTCATCGGGGTGATGTTTAGTGGGGCGATGTTAGAATAAGACAATTTCGTGAGAACGCAGAGAAACAATCGCATGATTGTTCTGGCTCGCCTGAACTTTTGGAAGGCCTGGGCAGCGCAGTGGTAAAGATAAGTAAAAGACAAAAGAGACACAAACACACATTAACACTAGAAAAGAGGAGGAGCTGTGAGCAACCGGGCCTCTGGTTCCCCAGGGTAATGCATCTCCATTGCTGGACTGCAGGCCGCTGTAAAACCCAATTAGTGTCAGTGTGTTATCTGCTCCTCGCAGATATCCAGATAACCCTCAACACGGGGCACCAGAGCGAGAACCGAGCGTTTCTGCAGACAGAGTGACACAGATAAAAAAAAAGAAAAACAGCCACCGTTCCACCTCTGACTTCTCATTTCTGAGTGTGTCCTCTCTACAGTTAAATGGACCTCTCACCCCTTAGAAGTGAAAGAGGAACTTCTCACCGGAAAAGATTGGAAGAGAAACATAAAGCGTTTAATCATATTGAGAAAACGCTTCAGTCAAAGTCAGCAGAATTTCCAATGCTTCAATCAGACGTATCCCGGGACTGTCGGAAAACCGACTCGCATTGCTTCCGCTTCAAATGCCTCGGTTTCTGACGGAAACATGAAAGAGCGCGGGGCGGATGAGTGGCAACCGCTCTCCCTCTACATTTATCTCTTCATCTCTCCGCAGAGGAGAGCATTGCATCACCGGAAAAGTAGAAGGAGAGAAAGATTCGAAAGAAAATGGTGTAGCTTTTTTCCGCATAGATGCAGTTTGAAGTCGGGTATCAGTGTCAGGATGAGACCAGGAGAATCAAGACGAACCAACACCTCCACAAACATACTGTAGCCTTCATCGCCAGGTTCAGGAGAAACTAGAAACCTATACAATTTTGCTATTCATTTCACTAATGTATTGTTTTAGAAATGTCAAAAAGAGTAGCAGGAAGAATATATATATACATACTGTATACAATGCCACATACAAATTTCTCTATTTTAGAAAATCATTCTAATATGCGGATTTGATGCTTGACACTTTTGACACTTTGTATTTCAGAATTTACCTGATCATTTATCTGAAATAGAAAGGTTTTGTAATATTAAACACTACCGTTTAAAAGTTATATATGTATATGTAATACGTATATATATATGTGACTTTAAATCTGAAAGCTTGTCTTTGTTCCCTGAGGGGGGGAATTGGTCTCTGAATATCAGTGAAGGGTGGAAGTTGAGATCCATTGTGTTGGCGGAAAAGTCATTTTTCTTGCAATGCCATTTCCCAAAACCATTTTCTTGCATTTGCAAGCCTGTCTGATGTCTTGAATGACTGCACTCAGAGAAAAAAGGGGGGGATATGAAGTTTGATTTTTCATAACAACCATTTGACTGCGGTAGAAGCGGAACCAACAGCAAAAAATCCATCTCGGTAAAACTGAAGGGTGAAGGAAGGGGGCTTTCGTTAAATTTGGAGATTGGCTCAACCCACCCGTGACTCTTTTACATGGCCCTGCC
Source organism: Pimephales promelas (assembly GCF_988280905.1). Classification (NCBI taxonomy): domain Eukaryota; kingdom Metazoa; phylum Chordata; class Actinopteri; order Cypriniformes; family Leuciscidae; genus Pimephales; species Pimephales promelas. Next base: position 13,730,607 of record NC_142784.1, read on the forward strand.
TCCGCCTCAGCGTGGGCTGCCTTCTCAGGGAAAAAAAACAAAAGAAAAAACATTTAACACGACTTTAAAAAAAAAAGCTCCGCGGCGTCAATGAAGCGATGAACCAAGTCGAATCAATCTTCAAAGATGGCTATTATTATTCAGGCTTGATTTAGACCGAACAGAGGCAAAACAGAGGCCTTACGGTTTGTAGAGCCGGGGCTCTTTTGATAGCCGCTGACCCGAACAAGGCCCCGGTTCTTCCGCTGAATAATTCATGGCGGGATAAAAACGGGTCCGGTCTTGGAAAGGACGGCGGTGACATTTTCGAGCAGGGGGAGTGAGTGAAGGAGATGAAAAGGAGTCCCAGAAACCTGTGACCCTGTTGTGATGGCTTCCTGACAGCATCCCTGTTGGTATTCACGGCAGGGGCGGCCAAGGAGGCAGGTAATTGTGACATGTTTTACATCAATACGGTCCCAGAAGAGGCTCCGTCATTCGCCTGGGATGTTCTGTTTTAGCCCACCCCGCTAAACAACAACCCATTACACCGGCTAATTCCGGCTTTGAATTACAATTCCGATTGAAGTTGCTCAAGTCGTCCGAGAGAACTCGTGGTTTAAGGCAGATTTGGGGGGGTTTCAAACACTCGGAGATTACCATAATCAGTTCATGGCTGAGGACGTTTTGTAAACGCGGCTGTGATTAATGCCGGCAATTACCTCGGATAAATGCAAATAGGCTGCCTTGCCGCGGTTCCGGACACGAGAGAGAGAGAGAGAGAGACCGACATCGATCCGGATTACAGCACGGGAGTTTTTTCCAGCCAGATTCCGCAGCTTCTGTAATGGGATATATCCGCATTCATTCACAATCCTTGCTTCCGTCTCATTTATATGGACACCTCTCCATCAATCTCATTTCTGGGATTATAGGAGCAGAAAGACTATTTCAGAAATTTCCATCCCTGCTGAAATAAACTATTCCAGACGCGCACACGCACCCTCTCCGTCAATGCCACGGCCTCTCCTGCCCCATCACTCCGCAGCAGGTCTGCAATTTATTGTCAGGCCAACACGATTCACCCTCCATTAACAGAATCCACTCAGGCCTGCCTTCAATTAACATGAGGCAATCAATTAGCCAGGGAGCCACAGTAGATGAGCGTGCAAGTGTGTGTGTGTGTGTCTGGAAAGAAAAGGCTCACGTCTAGGCGGTGAAGTGGTCTTAACAGATCATAACTCTCAGCTAGTACCTCCTACACACACTTTTGTGCTTCTGAAGTGTGCCGTCCCTGACTATAAAGCCAATCAATTGAGGCACATTCATAGATGAGCATACGGCTGGCCAAACTTCCTGGAGAACTGCACTCTTTATGCATTAGCTCTCTCCTTCTGACTCTATTCGTCTCTTTCTCACTTCCTGTTAAGCGTGAGTAATTGTCCTAATGCTCCCCGAGACCGATCCAATCAGGATGGTGATTCTTCCCTGAGTCATCATTTATACGGGATTGATTAACCACACATTCTTTTCCATCTATCTATCTATCTATCTATCTATCTATCTATCTATCTATCTATCTATCTATCTATCTATCTATCTATCTATCTATCTATCTATCTATCTATCTATCTATCTATCTATCTATCTATCTATCTATCTATATTATAACTGTCAAACGATTCGTGATTAATCGCATCCAAAATAAAAGTTTGTGTTTACATTATATATATACACACACATGCTTTTATATATTTAAAAAGAATTTTCATGTATATACTGTAGTATATAGGTTTATAATTTATATTATATATAAATATTTTTGTATAAATAATATTTTTTCTTAAATATACATGCATGTGAGTGTATATATATAAAGAAAATAATTATACACAGTGCACCCACATATAATATGTAAACACAAACTTTTATTTTGGATGCGATTAATCGCGATTAATCGTTTGACAGCCCTAATCTATATATATATATATATATATATATATATATATATATATATATATACAGTATATATATATATATATATATGAAGAGTTCAGATGCAAAAGCCTCTAAGTGCCATTTGAAATTTTCTTCTTTAATGATGATTTTTATCAAACTTGTATATGTAAGTTCAGTAATTTCACTTGAATTGCAATGATAATTACCTATTAATTGTTATTTAAGTGAAATTACTGAACTTAAATATATAAGTTTGATAAAAATCATCATTAAAGAAGAAAATTTCAAATGGCATTTAGAGGCTTTTGCATCTGAACTCTTCATATATATATATATATATATATATATATATATATATATATATATATATATATATATATTCAGGTATTCAAAAATACAATGTTTCAGGGTTGCCTCTCAAGTTTTTACGGCTTTTTAAAATTTTAAAAACTGAAAAAGTTCCTGTACAAGCCTAAATAAAACTTATTATGACTTTTTTAGCAGTGTTGTACCCCAAAAATCAAAACTATAAACTTGCATTGGAGCCTCTTCTTTTAGATTCCAGATCTGATCACTCTGGACATTCATTAACCAATTTAATGAAGTGCATCCTGGGAAACTTTTAAACACTATTAAAAGTTCACATGCATGCTTAATTGGTCACTTGCTGGTGTCTTTTCCTTCACTATATGCTCAATCCATTTCTTTGACAGAACAAAGGAACAAATGCAGCCGTTTGTGTCTAAAAACAAAACAAAAAGAAACATTCATTATCATACCTGTCCTATTCGTTGCAGAGGCCCATGTGACCTGAAACAGTCTTGGTCACACACGCGCGCACACGCAAACGGTCGATGTGTTCTGCGCCAGCCTGTCAGACGCGATCAATACATCATTCCTCCTGTAACGAGCCCACGCCTCTCCACCTCTTCCTCTCCTTTTCCATCTCATGATTATTCCTCCTCTCTTACTTCTCCTTCCCGATCGATTCCTCGTTCCATCCCAGGCCGGGTGTAAGGCACACCACAATTAGAGCGCCTTCTAATCTTCCCCCGGTGTCTGTCTCTCGCTCGCTGCCTTCCATTATGTATGATATAAAACCCTCCTCACCAACGCTAATGAAATCAAACAGGATTCAGAGGTATTAAGTCACTTAAACACTCGACAGCGGGGCTGAGAGCAGATCCTGATGGATCTCGATGCTATCTAGGTATCCGTCAGCGGACCACACGTGGGAAACTGTGACTCAAATATCTGGATTTTCTCACTGTGCAAATACTCAGCATTTATTTATTTGTCTGAATGTACTTCACGAACTGATGCATACCTGACTCCACCTCATAGAGTTAGCATAAGAACCATGTCAGAGCACCTATAAATCATTAAAAAAAAAAAAAGAAAATAAATGACTATATTTTTTATCTGGCTTTCCTTAACTTAATTTACCTCAACGTAATTTAATTGATGTAAGTGTAAATTAAGCATTCACTTCGTTACATTTGTTCAAATTTGCTGCTTACTATATTTCACAATTTTGGTTACCGATTAAATATGTCTTGTTTTCTAAGGATGTTTGCACATTTGTATTAGAAAACAAGACTAAATATTGATTTTTGCAATGTTCTAAAATGGTGGCAAGTCTCATAATTATTGTAGCATCTACTAGAGAGATTTTGTGCTTTGAATGATGCATTAACGTAATGAATATTAAGCCACAAATAACAAGCGCCTTTGTCTGTAGTTGTTTCCTGCTTACAATGCTTACAATACCCAGATGCCTTCAACATCTGCTGTACCTTTCAGAGGGAAAACATGACAGGGTACTAAATAAAGATCCATTCTTTAATTAAATCTTAATCAGAAGAAAAAATTGTCCAAGGAGAGATTCATTTCTACATTATAAAATAACTGGAAGAGACAAACTGTTGCTAATGAAAGCTAACTTGGTGATGAGCTTCAGTTGTAATAGGATCATATTGACTTAATGGCACTTCCAACTTTGGACCCGTTTGCTATTTTCAACACTTTGAAGGAATCATATTTATTCAAATAATCCATTCCAATGATCAAGGCCCAAAATAGAGTAATTTAGCTCTGTAGCTTCCCATTTTAAGTCCAAAAGATTAGTTTCAAACAAAGGGATCTCTATTTCCAAGATCTACATTTAAACCAACACCATGTGTTTCTAATATGACAAATATACTCTTGAATGACTGATCAAATCAAAGTCTTTGCATGCTTGGATGGATTCCCTATACTCTTGATTTGTGAAACTTACTGAGGTACAGTCCATGCTAATGAGACATTTCTCAGACTATCCCTATGGATCATACAGCTGCCAACATCTGGCAATGCAACTTCCAACAGCACACATGAACCATGGAAAGAACTACCGAGCAAATCAGGAAAGATGAACCATTTGTGCCGCTTAAAGAAGAGTAGAACAGTATGTAGAGAAGAAAACTCACATGAGATCAAGGCTGCATCTGAAATCGCATACTACTATACAGTAAGTGGGAAAAAAAGTATGTGATATACGAAGTGCTATATCCAAATTTTCATTGTTCGTAGGCGAAAAGTACCCGGATAACTTACTTCTGGGATTTTGGACCCATGAAGACTGGCCAGCAGGTCGCCCTCTGTTGGTGGCGCCATGTTAAGAGCACGACCATTGACTCAAACTTTAAAACATCAAATTACACTCAAATGGAAATCAAACCGAGAAATCTCCCTCCATCTAACACTCTAAAAAAATGCTGGGTTGTTTTAACTCAAATTTGGGTAAAATATGGACAAACCCAAACGTTGGGTTAAACATGTAATTTAAAATGTTAACCCAATTGGGTTTGTCAATATTTGACCCACATTTGGGTTGAAATAACCCAGCATTGTTTAGAGTGCAGTTAGTTTGGCTCATTTAGCATCTACAACTTCATAAGTGATAGTGCTTACAGAGAGGAAGAGGACAGTGACTATTTATTGAGCAATAATCATTTCAATATGTTTCTGTGAAGGGAAGATTGATGTAGTGTGACTCGTGTGATGCTGTTCTCAGCTGAGGACATCAAGGTCGTAATAAAATAAAAAATATATAAACTTACAGACAATAAAAGTAGGGGGAAGCTTTTAAATGTTTAAGCAAGGCGGCAAGGGAGCTTTAGATGCTAACTAATGTCTGAGAGAGGAAGAGAGAGACAACCATCATACATATGTCTCTCTCTCTCTCTCTCTCTCTCTCTCTCTCTCTCTCTCTCTCTCTCTCTCTCTCTCTCTCTCTATCGCTTCTGAGTGGAATTCAAAGTCGTTTTATGGTTCATATGATAAAGCTGGCAGTTAAAAACATCATCATGGCCAAACACTAATAAAGGTCTATAGAGTAAAACATGAATTAAATCCCAATAAAAGATGCCTAAACGTATAGTGGCACCAAACAGTACTGAATGGACACGGTTGATAAGTCACCATGAAATCAAAATGGACAATTCTCGCTTTTTTTTATATAAAATGCTGCGGAATTTATAATAAACAATTTATCTGTGCACATCATTATTTTTTATTTTGAGTGAAACACTCCTGTCCCTCTTGCAGCGACATCTCTTCTCTGATGACATGTTAAGTGGCGTGAGGGGCGGGGCGACCTGTCACTCACATGAGATTGACCAATAGCAAAACACAACCATCCAATCAATTCGTTATAACATTCATCAATATTATTATTATTATTTTGAGTGTGGCAGAAATGTCCAAGTACTTTTTGGGGCCACTGCAGTTCTTAATGCAAAGCTGCTTCAGTCACCTTCAGTCACACCAAAACAATAAAAAAAACAAGGCAAGACTGAAATAGTTTGACCAGTGGAGGGCTATAATATATACAGTATGTGTGTTTGAAGAACCAGTTGATCACAGACAGCCTGCCATGTCATGCTGGGTAATCCTTGCAATAACGTCAGTGCTGAGTGAGATGGCACAGCGGAGCGCTATAGACGGCCCTGCAGCTTGATGTCTGCGCACAGAGAACCCTGGGGCCTCCCTCGAAGTGAACATGTGCACACACACACACACACTCTCATTTCACATGTCCATCACAGACATTTTGTCTCATGCACATCATCATATATAGAGGATCTCTCTCTTTCTGTATCTATATATCTATATATATATAGTAGAATATCCAACCTCGATTTGACGGCAATTCATATGTATTTTATGAGGTGGCTAATTCGTAAGAATTCATACAACCTCACTTTTTGCTAAATCGTACATATTGTACGAGCTACCGATTTGTACGAATTGGTACGAATGACCTACCCATGACCCCAGAACAAAGTAAATAGGGTCCAATGATTTCATTTAGTTTTTAAATAAAGAGTGACTCACTTTAGATGAATAAACCTCTGGGATCTGCCAAGCCATTGTTCAGAGAGGCTTAATCAATAGACTTACTGGAAAAAAAAAAAAGTACACTAACCAATCTGAACACTGGCCAAACAAACATTCAGATGAAGCACTATAGATGAAGCGAGTCGACTTCCTTTTGTGTGTGTGTAGGGGTGTTTGCAATGTCAATGCCCCTGTGGGTCGAGCTCAGGCCATTTTTCAAAGAAGGAGTCTGCGTTTTATAGGTCATCGTGTTTTGACAGTGTGAGATGAACTCAAAATGCTTTCGAACGTAAGAGAGTGGGTTAGCGTTACCCCGCTCGTGCTGACAGACTTATACGACAGGACGATACACTTACTCTACTGTTTCACTGGCAGTCATATAGTTGACAGACTGATGAGAGAGACAAGCCTTTCCTGTAATATGACACACATTCCCTCAAAAGAGGACAGAAGTACTGGAACACACTCACTAGGAGTCTCACAGAGACATATGCCGGCCTGAAGTGTTGACAGACCCATTAACAGGGCCTCTCTCAGTTATCTCATAACCTCAAACTGATGTGAAATTGAGCCCAGCTACACAAATGAAAGCGCAAACACACATTTCACACACACACACACACACACACACACACACACACACACTGGAAACAATACGCACATTTCCTTGTTTTTATGTGTCATCTTCAAATGCATACAGATAGGTTGTTGCTAGCTAATCTGGGGTCTAAATCTGGAATCAATTCCAAAAATAATTGATTCCTTGATCCCGTGTGTTGGGATGCGAGAATTAATTCCAAAGGTTGGATTTGATTCCATCAAAGGGAATTGACTAATGTTTAATAGCCCTTTTCAGTTCAATAGAGCTGATCATTAAAAAGCCTCTCGGTCACTTGCTAATGCAACGTCCAATTCATTTCCGTGACCTGGTTCTTTCGGACGGTTCGTTTAAACTGATCGGTTGCAGCATTATTTTTATACGCTGTCGCGCGATGACGACACTAGTATGCACTTCTAATAAAACTGTGTCATGGTATGCCACTGAAACGTTCAAATAAAGCCTGATGTGTGAACGCATACTGCTGATTATTACCTTTCATTCACTTAAGTTCATAAGGTTTGTTGACAGTGTTTCATTCTGTGATCCTGCTTGTCAAATAGCAAACAACTGACAAATATCGATACATATTGGACAAGTTTCCAACATTAAAGTTTTGCATTAATGCACAAATGCAGATTTGTTCAAGGTGTCTAAAGTATATAATTGGACAACGCATTGTCATCCTAGGGCATCATATAGTGACACTCTTGACAACACATCTAAATCCAACGCCTTTAGCGTAAATATAACACGCTTCGGTTATGGGTAGGTTTAGATCTGGGGTAGGGTTAGGGTTAGACCACTAGGAGGCGCCTTCTGGCTCATATTGATGCTAAAGGGTGCCATGCGTGTTGGATGTCTACGCATTAGCAAAAGCGTCAGTATATGACGCCTTGGGATGAGACCGGTTGAAAACGAATGAGCTAGCGCAGCTTTAGCTTTAAGATTAAAACCAGCTTATTGTGTTGTCTAAAATGGAAGGTTTTGAGTGCCTCTCTGGACTACATGTTAAGATAATAGATGCTGACCTCAGGTCCGGCTATATTTCATTTTCCATGTTGCGCTCCATCTGATGAGCCTTACAATGAGCCTAGAAAGATGCATTCTAGTGGACTTTGTGTTTTCATGCACTCAAGTATTAGTGCTGTTGAATGCGCGGAAAATTACACCTCACGGACAGTGAGCGGAGCATTGTGGAAAGCAGACACCGAAAGTATACTTTGGGAAGTTTAAAAAGAAGGTAAAACTTCAAATCATGTGAGATTAGGTGAACAAGCTCCTTCAATCTTTCCATAAAAGAAAATAACAATGAGGAATCAATTCTTCGAAAAAAAAAAAAAAAAAAAATCGGAAACAAACAGCCCTACATCTAGGACATCTCTCTATGGGCCCTATCTTGCACCCGGCGCAAATGACTTTGTACACGACGCATTTATCATTCCTATTTTGCACCCGCGCAAAGCGGGCTTTTCCCTCCAAAGACGCACATCGATGAACTAGGGATTGAACTTGCGCTCCCTGGGCGGGTCGGTGAAAAAAAGGAGGCGTGTTTCAGCGCAAACATTCCCTGGTGCTATTTTGCAGTTCCAGAAAACAATTGCGCCACTGACCAGAAAAAAAAAAACAAGTGTAAAGTCAGTGGCGCGTTGCGCGTACATTCAGATGCTATTTTAAGCGCGCATGCTTGGCCATAATACAGAGTGTGAACAACGAGCATGCACTGTAGATGATTCTCTCATCTACACAGATGCATTTTACTTTTTGCAAATCATACATTATTATAAGGAAAACTATTAAATCACAAGGGAAATCATTGTTGTGTTCATGGCGATGGGAAAAATAGGCATGAAGCTTACACATTTACCCAAATTATCATATACATGTTTAACCGAAGCTAATTTGGGTGGGTTAGTCCAATCCCCACTGTCACTTCTCTTTCTTTTACGGCCCTGACGAGAACATGGATCTCCTCGGCTGTGAACCGATGCTGAAGCGTGCCGTTATAATAGTATTGCGCCATGGAACAAGCGCACCTCGTTCATCATGTCCTTAAAAGGGTATGTTGGATGACGCTCTTATTGGTTTGTTTACCGTTACGCCCAAACCACACCTATGAATAATGAAGCTACTTCAGACCAACCCCTTTTAGATTTGCGCCTCTTTGAGTCATTTATCCCGCCGGTCAAATACCAAGACCCGCCCACAAAGTTACTTGAGCTTCACGCTTGATACTTGCGTTTCAGATCGTTAAAATAGGGCCCTATATGTCGTAAGGAATTGACCCGAGGGGTAAGACAAGGTGAGATATGTTTTCAGGAGGGATGACTGAAGGGCCATCAGGTTCAGAAAGGTCAGCCGTGCATTTACCCGGACTAAACTCGCCTCGGCTAGACATAGATGGAGACAAATAGAAATCACAGATGTAGCCAGAGGACATCAGTTGGGTTAAAGTAGCGCGGGCATATTTTAAACGATGACATGTCCCCGTCCCCCCCACTTCCTAACGATGGACTGACTACAAAGTCAATCCATCCTGACCTAAAGGTCAAAGGTTGTGCTATCAGCCAGTAGACGGGACAGGGATGCTATCTCAAGCACATCTGCTTATCGGGACAGTCTGCCATGTCCTCACAGAGACAGAGACACAAAAGGGACAGAGGTCAAAGCTAATGGCTGTCAATTAGCAGCACTTAAAGCTTCGGTGCTCATGCAGAAAGACATTACAACAGCAGAAGCGAGAGACGGAGGCAAACAGAGACACAGCGAGGAGACACTGAGGAGCTCCAAATGAGCCGGACAGCGATTAGATGGCAAAGTGACAGAGAAACGCAAACAGTCATTAGCGAGAAGCTACGTCAATGAGGACGCCGACCCCTCAACCTGAAATTTACCTGAAAATTACCTAACCTGAAAATGTGTTGAATCTTTTTGTGAATCCAATGAAATTGCATTAGGCTGTGGAATTGTTTGTGTGTACTGACAAGGTCCTTAAAGATTATGGATTCCGACAGAATTTAGATTCAACAAGTGAGCTTCACATGCAGCATTTTAAGATCAATTGGAAAGATAAGGAATTGTTCATTGATAAAATAACAACACTTTGGTTCAGTGTGTCTTAAACTGAGAAGGGGGAAAAAAAACAAGAAGGAATGAGAAAAATACGGTTTGGAAGAATAATCCCTGGAAGGATTTGAGAGGGCAGTCCGGGTCAACGCTGTGCTCTCTGGCCCGTGGAACAGCTGAGGAGAGATCGATCAGGAAGCCGAGTGAATATCTAATCAGGGAGAGGGTTTACTTTAGCGCCGTGTCCCAGAGCCAACACATTACAGATGGAATTATTCATCAGCTTTTTACCTCTTTAACATTTCAATGACCGTGGAAAGTCATTATTTTGAGAGAATGAGAGATCTGAAAAACATTCAGAGACGCGGAAAGATTCCAGCTATGATCCATGACCTTTAAAACACTCCACTTAATGCAGGTCATTGATGTTTATTTAACCGTTCATCAATGTTTACTAGAGTTATTAAAAACAGGAATGCATTAATTCAACTCCGGACCTTGACGAATCGGGCTCGGCCTCCATCGGTGGGCATGATGAAATTCGCAGACGAGGCTTTGTGATGCAATCAAGTCAAAATAACAAATAAGTACCTGCAGCTCGGGGCTGTTGCTACATGAGGACTGAGCTACTGTAGTGGATGATGGCACCCTCTGATTGGTCCAACTAAAGGGGGACTGAACATTTTGGGGGAAAACACCAACCCTATCATTTGCTACCTTGGCAACAGACACAGAGAGAGAGAGAGAAATATTATTCTTTGTGTGCATCTCCGTGTGTGATATGAACGTGTGGTTTTGAAATATTCAAGCATGCAGGCCTTTTAATAGCTTGCACTGGGAATGAACAAATCAAAACAGATTTCAAACAGTTACTAATAAGGTATAAATGATCTTGCATCACCTCTAATTAAGTTGAAAACCTGCAAACGACCAAAACGGCACATCTGTTGTTCTCTCCTTGCCTCATCGATTGTGCCTTGAGTTCAAGCTATCACTCTTTTAGCTTTGAAAACCTGGGTGAAATGTAGCGGACGGCACAAAGGACTCAGTTTCAAATGGTTTATCTAACGCTGCCATGATCTTGTTAGAGAAAAAAGACACTGACTGATCTTAACTGCCAGTCTGGACATAATCCTGCCTAACACCCGCTGCTACAGGACCAGCAGCTTCAAAACGGCACTTTAAAGCTGCCATTTACTTCAACATGAAGCACTTTGTTTGTGCTTCGATGTTTAGTTTAGACACGGTTATCAGTGTATCGTCTCTCGGGGTGAATATATCAAAACCCTAATATCCAGGACTTGAATTAAACATTGAAATAGAATCTTTTTTTTTTATTTACAAGTAAAATATATCAGCCCGTTCTCATCCCAAAGCGTCATATACTGACGCGTTTGGCAATGTGTGTACATCCAACGCACATAGCAACCTTTCGCGTCAAATGAGACGTAGATATATATGGGGCAGAAGGCGCCTCCTAGTGGTCTAACCCTAACCCTACCCCATACCTAAACCTAACGTAACCAAAGCGTCTCATGTGACGCTAAAGGGTGCCATGTGCATTGGATCTACTCTTTGGCAAAAGTGTTGTATATGATGCCTTGGGATGAGAATGTGTTGAATAAAATAGTACTAAATTATGTGTGTCACCAGTGCAGTCTCATTGCAGTCTGTTGACGTGTGGTCAAAAGAAGTCCCAAGACGTGACATCTTGGGACTTCTTTTGACCACACGTCAACATCCGCCTTTTTAGGGTACCCTTAAACGTCATTTAGATCAGTGGTTCTCAAAGTGGGGTCCGCGGACCCCTGGGGGTCCGCGAGCTAAAGCCAGGGGGTCCGCGAAATAATTTACAACCTAACGTTTTTTTCCATGCTATGAGTCATGTTTTCTTTATCATCTGAAAACATGCTGTTTATTCCTAAGTAACTTATATAAAGCATTTAACATAAAACAATACAAAGTAGACACTTAAAGTTTTCTATAGATAGATAATCTATGTCTTTGCGTCAAGTAGACTATTCGCTGCTGTTGATTTTGCGGGACGTGCGCCAGAAAGGAGACAGAGAGACGGCATGAACCCGCATCCGGTTCTTTTCTGTATTTTTAAAAGGCATGACATTTTGTAGTCATTTATAATGTAGCCTATACACAAATAAAAAAATGGACACTTTACCGTTTCGGATGATGCACTCTTGTCTTATCTATGACCATAAATAAGAGTATTCCTGTTTCCACTGCTGAGGAAAAATTCCCATGTAATTGCGCCCCGGCGTCTCGCGTGCGCGCACAATAGTCAGTTCTAGCACTGCTAGATTTGACATTAGAAGTCTGATCATTATCAAAATAAAAGTGCATAGTGACAGGGCCGTACCCACAACTGAGGTTGCAAGGATGCACATCGCGATGATACTGACCTTCTCGTCTGAAGTGCTTCAGCAGACTAACAACGATAGCTCGTCAATGTCAAAATGTTTGAGTCGAAGTGAACTCAAAGTTCCCCGCACGACGTTTCAGTCAACGGTCATAAAGTGCGAGATAAGATGTAGGCCTTAATTAACATAAACTAAACAGCTGTTTTAGATAAAAGTTTTAAAAAAACTTCTGAAACAATCAGTCTGCAAAGTATTAATCAAGCTCAACTTTAACAAAGGAAAAAGCAGGTCAATAGAAACATACTGTGCCCATGAGATTAACATTATGGATTCATATATTTAACATATACTGTATGTTTTTTTTAGCTAATTACAGTAGCTCAAATTAACAACGCACGCACCTATAAAAACATAATGCCATTATCATTGTATTTATAGGCTTATGGGCTTTATTTGTGTGCAGAATAGGCCTAATTATTGAAACATTTCTCTTTTAAGGCCATTCCTGATTGGAATATGTGATTGTGTTTCGTGACATCTTGACAAAAAAAAAAAAAATGTATGCCACTGACTGACATGCTTCTACTAAATCTATAGTTATCCAATTGTGGGGCCTTAAAACACCTTAAAATGCACATGTGTAGATCAAGAACATCAAAAATTCCTAAGTGAGGGATCCTAACTAAGTGATTCCTAGCAAGATCACTTTCGTTATCTCAGTTGGCTATTTAGAAATTCCTGCATAGTACCCTGGGTGGAGACCATTCATTTTGTGCAAAAATATTTCATTTGCCGCTCACACATTAACTTTGTGCTCAATAACTGTTATAAATATGAGGGGGGTCCTTGGAATTTTTTTTCCCCTGAAAGGGGTCCCTGGCACCAAAATGTTTGAGAACCCCTGATTTAGATGACGTTATTGGAACCTAACCCTACCCCAGACCTAAACCTACCCCTTCACCTAACGTTAAGGTAAAGCGTCAGTTGTATGACGGCCCAGGATCCTCGTGTAACCAACGTTTAAGGGTACCCTAAAAAGGCGGATGTTGACGTATGGTCAAAAGACGTCATAAGACGTCAGTTATATGACTTCTTGGGATGAGACTGTGTTAGTGTTACACACAAGTGTTACAACTAACCCCTCTGTCTGTTACAATTAAACCCACATATGGGGTGCGTTGTAACATTTGCACTTTTGTCACTTTCAGTGCTACAGTACAAAAATGGTAGGTCCTAGAATAAACTTTATGTGTTCATTTGTAGCAGAGATGTGTATGTTGCTTTTGAAAAAAAAAAAGTTGAATTTAACTTAAATTATTTTTTAAATAATTGAGCCAAAACTAAAATGTGTTGAGCGCTGCTCTCCCCTAAACCAGAATTTGTTCCTTCTCCAAACACCTTCAATCAATCATGGTGGGAATTCTGGGCCAAGCGTCTCCACGAGCAGGCGTCAACTCACCCGCCCTTCCAAGACCCAAATCACCAGTCATCAGAATGAATGATGGTGGAGTTTAGATGGGTCCATTTGGGCAGCTCTCTCTCTCTCTCTCTCTCTCTCTCTCTCTCTCTCTCTCTCTCTCTCTCTCTCTCTCTCTCTCTCTCTCTCTCTCTCTCTCTCTCTCTCTCCCTCTCTCTCGTTTGCCCTTTATCTCCCTCGGCCCCAGGTGACGGTGCTAAATACTGTTGTCTCAAGGGGAAGTGAATCACCTCTCCATTTATTTCATAAATGAGTCCTGCCAGCCTGTTTGATCTATCAAACACCAAACATTTCGAGTGTGTGTGTGTCTCCACTGCTAACAGAAACTAAGAAATGGTGAGCTTCTCTCAAAGTGAAGAAAATCTGTCTACATCATAAATCTCTCAGTGGGGCAACCTTGAATTGGAATCTATCTAAAGGGCCGGTTTACATGACACCATTTTCAACTAAAAACTGATTGTTTTTATGTGTTTTAGCCATTCATTTACATGTTATCGGCAAAACTCATCAAAAACTCGAATTTGAGAATGTAATGTGCATGTGTATCCGTGTTTGTACTGGCACATATTGTTTCTTTACAAAGTGACATCGCCAACTATTGGCTTTGCAGCAGAATACAGTGTTTTTAGTCATTTTTTGTGGATCTTTGTGACTGGAGATAACAGTCATCTGTACGTGGAAAACCCAAAGAGAACCCGTTTTTATTATAATGTTTTCATGTAAACATACTCTAAAGCTCTATTCGGACAGGATTAGTTTCACAAGATTAGATGGAGTAATGTAATTTTACCACAGGATGGCTGTAATTAGTTGTAATTAATGTTGTAATTATAGTAATAACTATAGAGTAGGCTATGCATATTTAAATACAATTAACACTAAACCAAACAGTAAGTACATGTAGTCAATTGTTATTACTCAGTACTTAAATGTATAATTACACTGTAATAAGGACACCTTAAAATAAAGTGTAACCTTAGAGCCATTCAGGGAGTATTACAATGAAACAAGAATCACAAAAAGTAGATGAGAAATAAACGTTTTTTCTCTGTTATGTCACCAATTCGTTGAGAAAAACTTTGATGCAACATTGAGAAATTCAAGAAGGTCCAGTTGTCCTTAAAACATATCTACACATTTATATCCGTCAAAAACCCACAAACGTTTCCAAGCGCTCAAAGACATGAGTAATTACCCATTGTTTACACACTGTAAAAAAATAAAATAAAATCATGATTTGTAATCACAACATTATTTCCTTTGTCAAATCAACTTAAATTATTTATGTAGTTCAGAAAACATAATATTTTAAGTTTCTGATGATTAAATCAATCTCCTTCATTACACTAACTCAATTTTTCCATTTCAATGAACTTAAATTTTTAAGGCAACCAGGTTACTTAATTTTTTTTAAGTTAAACCAACAATATTTTTTTACAGTGAAAAAATTGGCCTAATTAAACTAATGATGCTATCCAACAAATTTGCTATCCAACATGGATAAAACAACAATGGATCTAAGTGACTTGCTGTGATATTTCACTGTGTTTACAAGACGCAGTTGCTAAGCAAGGTCCCGGCAAAACCCACCTGTTGAAATCCTTTGACAATGACCTAATTATCATTTGGAGAGCCGTTACCCGGGGAGCGACTGGTCACGTTTCACACCTGATGCTTCATGCATCTACACTGACTTTAACAAACCAATGCAGGAAAAAACAGACAGAAAAGCACTAAACAAAATGAGAGGTCTTTTTCTCTTCACTGCAGCCTGTTGGCACTAGCCATCCTTCTGTAAGTCCCTCCATCTGCCAAAACACACACCACACTCTCTCAAAACCTTGTGCTCCAACCCTGAATGCCTGGTCAAACAAACACAGCCGCCACAGAGCAAGAGCGAGAGAGAGAGAGAGAGGACAGGACAGGGATGGCACATCAGGATTATTAAGGCCTCTCCACACATTATTAGGGAATATGTTGTAATTAATTGAATTGCGGTCGTGTTGGTACATGCGGCTCGGCTGCAGCACGTTTCTCATTAGCGCAGGAGCTCCTCTCCTTCACCTAATGAACAATAACAGCGCTCTCCAACACAAACGCCATCAGACACTCGCTGCTCGACAACCCCGCTCTGTCATTGGCTGGCTGGCTCTTGTTGGGGGGTGGGGGGGTTGCGCCAGTTGTCGTAAAAAGGCAATAAAGACGCATTAGGCTAGTGTTTCACTCAAGTTCGACAGAGAAAAGTCAACAAGAGCTTTTGCTGCCGGAATTTCAGCGAATGAGGGAAGGAAATGGGAAGTAGATCTTTATTTTTGCGCAAGTTCATTTTGTTAACGCGCCATCACACACAACAGATCTTGAAGGAATCGAATGAAAAGCAGAAATGCTTCCATTAAGGTGAGATGAGAGAATATGTAGCGGCGTGTGAAAGACACGTCTTGAAGCTCGGCCAAATACCGTGTGCAGGGATTTTCCTCCTCATTTACCAGCCTCTCTCTCTCCCCCTCTCTCTCTCTGGTTACTGCTGTTTGCACAGCCAACAATCTAAACTGTGAATCTGTCGAAGGCCAGAATATTACAATGAACAATTACCTTCTCTTCCCGTGAGGCAGATTATTTACGGCTAGACACAGCATGTCACCACATTGTACCGCGGAGAAAAGCAAAGCTGCCGAACATAAAACGAGCAAGACATTTCATAAAAAGTCACAGCATGGCGTCTGAAGGGTCATCTCTAGGTGTTTTGCACATTGACAGCTGAACGCAAATGCGTACAGTCATTCACATGAAGTTGTAATGAAAACACTGTAATAGTTAATAAAAGGTGAATAAATGTGTGCCTGTTTAGGTTGCAAACAAGACAACATTGCAAAACAAACCAATTTAGGGTTTCAAGACCCCAGGTGATTGTACATTATCTCAAATGTAAATGCTTTTTTAAATTACACAATTCATTCCTTTAAGAAATTGAAGAAAAAAAAACAGTAAATCAGTTAAGCAAATAATTTAGAATTAAATGCCATCAAATCTGCCATGTTCCCAGCATGCACCTCTGAAGCCACTTAAATGTTTGAGAAAATGCATTGAGAAAAGAAGTCAATGAATCTTTGTTCTGCTTTTAGATGGACTATTGGGAAAACAGTGTACTTCCACTGGCCTCATAATCACCTCAAAGCAAGAGAGACACATTACACAAGTTCAAATCCCAAACAGTGAGGGAACGAGATCAGCGTAATGTCAATTCCAGACACGTTCAGTAATTTAACAATATCCAGGGTGGATATTATGAGGTTAGTGTGCTCTGGTGAACTCCTTAGTTAGTGCACTTCAAAGCGCCCTCAAAACTCGGTACACATGCAAACCGCAGGTGCAAACAAACACGGCCTGACCCGGCTGACAATAATTAGCACTCTGTTTTTAAAAGGGCTCCTCCAGTCGCGCATGAGTTTTCACACTTTCAGGGTCTTTCTTTGTGGTAACACAAACATCTAGGCACAATTTCCAGACTCACACATCACAAAACACAGTTTCCGGCCTAAAATACTTGCCATAACACCATCTTACAGAGCAAACGAGACTTGCCCTGCGCAAAGTTGCCTAAAATCACACTTCAAACAAACAATCAAATGTTTTTATAGATATACATGATGTTAATCAATTCATATGAAGTAATAAAATGATATGCCACGCAATCAGATTATGTTGGGGTACAGAGGGGCACATTGGAGCATTGCATACAGTATGCTCATAACATAAGAGCTGATGCCTCAGGTTTGAATCTGACCTGGGTATATCCTCTCTCTCTCTATAAGCCATTGCTTTCCTGTTTGTACTTTACAGTCCAAAGACAGGCAAGAAGTTAATCCCCCAAAATAAATAAATAAACGCATATCAGAGACTGTCTTAGGAGAATACACACTCACACAGCAGCATCAAACAGACTCCATATGGGCCGAGGCTCTGGTAAGAGATTTACACACTGAACACTGAATAGTCTTTGTGTACCAGTGGACACAGACCCTATGTTGGCACTTCCAATGGCAGATAAACAGAGTGTGTATGTGTGCTGAGAACAAAGAAGGCCCTCAGCAACTGCTATCAGACTGATGGATACATGCTAAAGAGTGTCTCAATCATCCCTGGTAACCCTTGGCAACGACCCTGAAGAGAGATAAGTCTGTGAGCGTGGAGGAGGGTTTGTCGAGAGAAAAAGGGAGGGAAAGATGATAGAGTCAGAAGAGGACTTGACCTCAATATAATGTAGTTTTGTAACTAAGAGTTAAGCAAAGTGTGGGCTCAGACAAAATAAACCAACGTGATTTCCGGAATGAGTTAAAACAACCAAATTAATTTAAATTCAGTCCAATTATAGTTCTGTCACATCAGCACAATGAAATATGGGAAAGTAGAGCAAATCAATCACTGTCATCTTTACTGGGCCATAAATTTCAGGTTGTTTACAGTCGTTCCTCACTGAGACATTTGTTTGACAGCAGGTCAAACTGAGAGGTCTGTGAGATTCAAATTTTTAAATAGCAATGTCATGTATTGTAACAGCCGCCAAAAGATGGAGGTAATGTGGCTCTCCAATTAGTCAGTCAGAGAGACAGAGGCAGGGGAAACCTAGAAACAAGATGTAATGGCAAAGGAAGAGGAGATCAAGAGAGTGAGAGTTTGAGATAGACGGAGCAGAGGAAGGGGAAGAGGAAGAGATTGAGACGGAAGGGAAAGAGGAAGAGGTCGAGACGTAAGGAGGATGAGAAAGAGATCGAGACGGAAGGGAAAGAGGAAGAGGTCGAGACGTAAGGAGGATGAGAAAGAGATCGAGACGGAAGGGGAAGAGGAAGCGATCGAGATGGAAAGGAGGAAGAGAAAGAGATGGAAAGGAGGAAGAGAAAGAGATCGAGACGAAAGGGGGAAGAGGAAGAGATCGAGACGAAAGGGGGGAGAGGAAGAGATCGAGACGAAAGGGGGAAGTGGAAGAGATCGAGATGGAAAGGGGAAGAGGGGGAGGTTGTGATGGAAGGGGAAGAGTAAAAGATTGAGACTGAAGGGGAAGGGTAAGAGATGGAGGAAGGGGAAGAGGAAGATATCGAGATGGAAGGGGAAGAGGAAGAGGAAGTGATTGAGATGGAAGGAGAAGAGTAAGAGATCGAGACGGAAGGGGAAGAGGAAGAGATCGAGACGGAAGGGGAAGAGTAAGAGATTGAGATGGAAGGGGAAGAGTAAGAGATTGAGAAAGAAGGGGAAGAGGAAGAGATCGAGGCGGAAGATGAAGAGGAAGAGATTGAGACGGAATGGGAAGAGGAAGAGATTGAGACGGAAGGGGAAGACTAATAGATCAAGATGGTAAGGGAAGAGGAAAAGATTAAGACAGAAGGGGAAAAGGAAGAGATCGAGATGGAAGGGGAAGAGCAAGATGTTGCAATGGAAGGGGAAGAGGAAGAGATTAAGATGGAAAGGGAAAAGGAAGAGATTGAGATGGGAGAAGAGGAAGAGATTGTGATGGAAGGGGAAGAGGAAAAGATCGAGATAGAAGGGGAAGAGGAAGATGTTGCAATTGAAGGGGAGGAGGAAGAGGAAGAGATTGAGATGTAAGGGGAAGAGGAAGAGATTGAGACGCAGGGAGAAGAGGAAGAGATCGAGATATGGAAGGGGAAGAGGAAGAGATCGAGATGGAAGGGGACGAGGAAGAGATTGTGATGGAAGGAGAAAGAGAGGGAGAGAGAAAGACGGCCAAGACCAGGACTGAGAAAAACCAAGACAAAGGCAGAAACCAAAAACTGAGGAAACTCATAGGAGTGGGACATAAGTAATTTGAAATTGAAAAGGAATCGGATGAAGTGGAAACCACAGTCAGGAACTCAAAGCTAAATTATAAGCCCATATAAAGTTCAGTGAAGTGCTTGCTAGGTATAAACGTGTTAGCGTTTGTGGAAACATATGTGCAGGTCAGAATGTCAAACAAAACATTCATCTATTTCCTCTCTGTCATTCACCCTGCTCTTCTGAGCCTGAGACGGGTCCATTTAAGCCAATTAGACCCATTTCTCCTTCCTTATCCATCCTTCCATCTCACTCCAGTCTCCATTCCTCCCAGCAGGCCTTAAGAACACACACACACCAGGCCTCCCCGAACAAATATTAACTTCACACACTCACAGGATGGACTAAATTACCCAGCCAGGGACTGGGCACTTTTTCAGAGAGTTTGAACACATTTAGGAAATCCCGTTAAGAGCTTTAGACAAGAGCGCACATGTTTATTTATATCTAGCACTCTTGGTTTAGTCTCACGGTCTCACTTTATTTTCATTGAACCTCCCTTCAATGACAAACTGAAGCGTGTAGCTGGGAAGATACTGTTGTTTTGGTGTTAAGAACCATCTGTTGCTTTTGAGTATGCAAGTGCTGGGCATTTTATCAGGATTATGATAGCCAGTATGTTAATATTTGAGGAAATTCAATTTAAAACCACTGTAATCTCATTAAGGCTCAACCGAAACTCAGTCTGTGAGATTATAATCAATGAGAAAAATAAGCGCATTACATTTTAAGTGTTGTTTACAATCATCATGAGTCGGTTTATTAAGCATAATTAAAGCTGATTCTCTGCACATATAACATACTTAAATGTTGAATGTTTATAGGGCGTCTATTATAGCTCAGCTAGGAAAATGGATGCCATTTCTGGATACACAGGGTTCTGAAATAACTACAGTAAAATAAAAGCTGCTTTTGGTTTGCGGTATAGTGTGTCGGAGACAATCGCTATGTTCAGAATGGAAGACTGGATACGTACTACAAGGCATATACTGTAAACTGCATAGTATTTAAACATAGTATGTGAAATAGTGCACAATGCAATGACTTTAAACATTATACATTAGTGTCAAATTAACTCATTGTGTACATTATGTTCAGTTTATTTGGAAAGTTGAGAGCAATGCATTGTTGGATCCATTATCCTGCATAGTGTTCAGTTGAATACTGTAAATTTAGCATGCTATTCTAAACATAGTCGATGCATGTGAGAGAGTGATTGTTACAAACTTACCTATGAATGTGGACAAGAGGAAGACATCAGAAGGCACACAGGAACAGCAGCGATCCAGAAAGATGGAGAAAGGAGAAATGAAAAAAAGTTATTAGATTTGAAAAGCAAAAAAAAAAAAAAAAAAAAAAAAAATATATAGATATATATATATATATATATATGAAGAGTTCAGATGCAAAAGCCTCTAAGTGCCATTTGAAATTTTCTTCTAGAATGATCATTTTTATCAAGCTTGTATATTTAAGTTCAGTGATTTCACTTAAATGGCAATGATAATTACCTATTAAATGTTATTTAAGTGAAATTACTGAACTTAAATATACAAGTTTGACAAAAATCATCATTAAAGAAGAAAATTTCAAATGGCATTTAGAGGCTTTTGCATCTGAACTCTTCATATATATATATATATATATATATATATATATATATATATATATATATATACATATATATAATTAATTTTATACAAAATAATTATACACAGTGCACCCACATATATTATGTAAACACAAACTTTTATCTTGGATGCGATTAATCGCGATTAATCATTTGACAGCTCTAATATATATAAAATAATAATAATAAAATAAAATGACAATTCAGATTTTGATGGAGACTGACCCTCTATTTGAATGTGCAAAAACATCTTTAGTGTCTTCATTTACACACACACCTCCCAGTAACAGCTGTTAGGACTCTGACCTATGGCTGGAGGAGCAATTCACTCTCTCACTGACCGTCTCTCTCTTTCCGTTTCGTTTTGCCTGCCGGGTGTCTTATGGTTGTGTATTATTATTCCATTTCTCCAGCAAAGAAAATCAAACTACATTCTGCTGGGGTGGCATCAGCCTCTGGGCTAGAGCAGAACATGAGAACACAGGTCAGAAAACTGTGTGTGAGCGTTTGACATTCTTGAACTTCTCTTGCCCAAAATTCCAAGTGATCACAGAACACTGATGGAAGACGCTCAAACGAATACAACACATCCCTCATTAAATAAACCAACAACTAGAACAAACCAGTGAGGGATTTTTTTTTGTTTCCCTAAGTGCTCTTCGGTGTGACTAAATGAGCTCGTCAATGCCCCCAAAATGTCACGAGCAATCAGCGGCAAGAGACTTCATAAGTGGCGGCATTAAAGGCACATCCAGAAGGCAATGACTGCTGCTTGCAGAGATAAACTCAGCCGAGTCTGTCTTTAGATTCTGCAGTGAAAATCTCCGGCCATTGTGCCGTGCTGATTGGAGCATTACAGCACCTGCTCTGAAATGATTCAGGCAGATTTACAGACGCCCCGCTGAACCGACGACAAGTGGTTGAGTTGATCACGTCTCACTCTATGGATTTTTCGCAAAAACAGTAAATTCAGGATACTACACGAGGTGCGATTACAGGCTTGTTTGCATTAAATTACATGTTTTCTCATTCTCTCTTATAGAATGTCAATACAGCCCAATTCGATTTGAAACGATGTATGATGTATGGCACACAGCAAATGGAAATCTTATACCATGCATCCAAAAAACAAACAAACAAACAGGATTTGTGATTGCTGATATTTATGACATGATCCAATAAAGTCATGACATGTATTTTTAAATTAGGCTACATAACTTACAGTTTAATGTTAAAAGGATAGTTCACTTTGAAATAAATTTTTGATATGTTTTAGCTTACCTCAAGGGCATCCAAGATGTAAGTGTCTATGTTTTCGCAGTAGTTTCAATTTTGATATTTTTAGGTCAAACCGTTCTAGTCTATCAGTCATATAATGGAGGTCTATGGTCACCACCTCAAAGAGCATGCACAGAGAAGTCAAAATTAAACATGATTTAATGACTCCTAAATATGTAAGTACACACTGATGGCCTAAGACACGAAACGAGCGGTTTGTGTGAGAAAACGAACAGTATGTATATTGTATCGGAAAATAAATCAACGTCTGTTAATATATCAAAATCGTCTTCCATTGCAATTTCCTGTATATCTAAATATGTTTAGATCTTCACAGTGAAGGGTAACACTTCCGAAATCTCTGTGTAAACAATGAGTGACGTACACGTGCGAGAGATCACTTCCGGCGCTTTCGGGCGCTTTTCCGGAATGAGTTTACTTAACTTAAAAAAATTGAGGAAACCCATTGCCTTAATGGAAGTAACTCCCATCATTTGTGCAAATCATCATGGGGCGTATAGGAAAAAGTTGGAAAGATCTGATCATTAACAGACAGACAGAAAGGATCAGCCTGCATACGAGGCACAATGTGATCTCAGCACTTAAGGCAGCCGTAGTCAAATGGAAGAGTGCATGGAGTAAGTGCATTATCTGGTGTCAGGATGTAGTTGTTTTGTTTAGACTAACATGCAGCATCAATCATGAACAAACAATGCATCAGAACAAGCCAACTCTTTCAGGAAGGGATTTGGTTGCCAAGTACGACAAAATGGAGCAGAAGGAGAGAAAGATGGCACCAGTGTGAACAGAAAGACAAGAAGAAAGACAGAAGCATCCAGCGCTGCCTACAGACCAAACCTGTGAATGATTTAAGCAGCAAGCTGAAGGTCTTAGGTGTGGACCTCTCGAACACACACATGAACGAGACTGATCAGATGAACTTTAACAGTGGGGTGAACGGGCACTGGAACTGTGACATACGGTGCAATGGGACATTTATTATTCATCTTCTCTTATGTTCCATTGATTTCTTGTGCTCTCCATGCTACTGTAACACAGTCTTCCAACTCACATTCAGAAAGCAGACTTCTACTATATAATTAATTATAATTGATGCATTCACTGTAAAAAAAAATATTGTTGGTTTAACTTAAAAAAGTAAGTAACCTGGTTGCCTTGAAATCTTAAGTTCATTGAACTGGAAAAAAGTGAGTTAACACAATGAAGGAGATTAATTTAATCATCAGGAACTCAAAATCATATGTTATCTGAACTAAATAAATTATTTAAGTTGATTTGACAAAAGAAAAAAATGTTGTGATTACTACACTGTAAAAAAAATATTGAGTAAGTAACCTGGGTTGCCTTAAAATTTTAAGTTGATTGAACTGGAAAGAGTGAGTTAATACAATGAAGGAGATTAATTTAATCATCAGAAACGCAAAATAATGAGTTATCTGAACTAAATAAATTATTATAAAGTTGATTTGACAAGAGAAAATGTGTTGTGATAACAAATCTTGAAAATATTTTTTACAGTGTAGCCCAATAGTTCAAAATATTTGGAATAATATATATATACGTATATATATATATATATATAGAGGCAGCCAACACTGCATTTATTTCAACAGAACAGACAAGCCAAATCTTCGGCATCAAAATGTTTTATGCGGGGGCGGTGGAAATCATGCACAGTGGGATTTGTGCAGAGAACATGGGAACGGTGCATTCGAACAATCTCTAGAAACCCTCATTTGTCTTAGTTCAAATAACATACAGTGAGCCCTTTGAAGTGCACTCATTCGCTGTGATGTAATCTGTCTCTCTGTTCCATTTCATTCTGTTGATTATTTCCATCTCCTTGGCAACACGGCCCAGGCCAGGCAGTCTTTGACCAATCTCCGGCTGGGATTGGGTGTTTATTTTGGAATCGGGTTGGTAATAATTCAATATGTGGATGCCAATTTCGAGGCAGTCATAATTACTTCCCTTTCGTTGCCTGATGTTATTTTTGGTGCCATCGGCCGCTGGCCAGGGCTGAGACGTCGCTGTCAGGACCCACGGGGGGAGCGGCCCAGCCTGGCTGTGGTTGTTGGCCAGGATCCCTGAGGACTGGGAAGTCTAAATCTCAACCTCATGGTGCATTAGCTTTGCAGAGAGTAAAGCACTGAACTCTTTGTTTTCCCGTTTGCTTTCTTTGACGTCCTGTTCCTTCCGGATCTTTCTTATATAATGGGTCTTTTCCCCAGACTCGACCCGTCTTGCCTCGCTCCTCGAGTTTGTTCCAAGCGGATACGAACCTCAGATGGTCTGTGGTTTGTGACACAGGTGTGTTTGTGATCGCGTAATAAAGCGAAGACACATGTGGGGTGAAGTAGGATAACCATTCAGTGGTTCAAACAAAGAGAAATGTGTTAAACACATAATGATAAAAGTGTAGTAACATAATCCATTACATTACAGATTTTAGGTAATGTAATCAGACTACATTTTTGGATTACTTTTAGATTACTTTTACGTTTATCACATTGATTTGAATAGGATAATCTTGTACCATATTGATATAAAATGTTGGCAACCAAACAACATTGTGGCAAAGGACGAACACCATTTCATAAAATTCAGTTTTAGTCGACGTTCAACACAAGTGCATATGACTGAAACTCTATAAAACAACATTGGGAGGTTTAAAAGGCAACAAAACAATGAAATAAAGACCATGATCGATTCCTTCAGTGCTCCTGTGCTATAAAACTCTAAAAGCACCAAGGCAAAAGCATTGAAACTGCACTCAGAAAGACCTGAAGAAAGCCTTCATATGTGTGTACTTGTATGATAAGATCCAGAGGTGTGAGTCGTGATAAACAGAATTATCACCTCTGGTCCCTCCACAGCTGCAAGCTGGGAAAACTGATGACCTGTGCTGACCTTTGACCCGTGTGGGAGAGGATACAGCACTTAAGATGATCTATACTGGCATCCCACATCTACTACTCAACATTCCTCCTCTTTCAGAACATCTCCTGGCCATAAAACACACCAAATTTCATTAGCCGTAGTTGGTTAGGTCTGATTCAAAAAGAAAAAAAAAAACTTTAACGTATAGATTCTATTAATACATGATTGAAAATATTATACACTACCATTACAAAAGGTATCCATCCATCCATCCATCCATATATCTATAATAATCGGACTCACTACCCTGTTTGTAGGTTGTAATCTCACATGGATTTACCATTTTCATGGATGGGGGTCACAGGGGGATAGTGCGATCTGTGGCGATAAAACTCCTCTCGCCGCATGGCAGTCAGGAACGGCTCTAGCAACCCTACAATTACCCATAAGCCTAAGCTTTTTCTCTCTCCTCTATAGATGTCTTCTACAGACCTTCAGGAGAGTAGTATGTCTCAGGGCTCAGAGTTCAGGTCCTGACTGAAGTCACGGTAGGGTGCAATTACAGGGCAGACTAACCAATCAACTCCACCCAAATATGAACCAACCCCTCTTCTGCCCCATGCTATACCCGCCTGGCATCCAGCTGGGCTCTCAACATCACATCTGTAGCTCATGGTGCTGAGCGGACAGAGAAACCAGACAGGAAGTGCCAAAGACATGGGACAAGAGTTTGGTTTAACTTATTAATTGTATAACAATATGGACTAAATATGATTTTGATTGGACCAAAACAAATCTCATAAGTAACTGAAAATGGAATTTAACAACAACATCCTGTGTTTAATCAAACAAATCAAACGATTAATTACATGAATGGACTGAAACAAAATACAACTAATATGTTAATATAAATACATAGTTCTTTAATTATAATAATTTGGTTTGATAACCATATTTAGAGAGAGAATGTACAGAAAAATTGTTTTAAAAGAAAGTGTGGCAAACCAAATAACCAGTGATGCATAATTATAATTGGTGTTAAATAGTGTCATTATTAATTGATATATTTAATAACTTCATGTTTTAAAATAAATGGTCATTCATCCAGAAAATTCTTAGTCAACATTTAAGTCAAGATCTTGCCGTTTCCTCTCTGATATTTAAAATATTTCCATAAAGTCTCAATGAATTTCAATAGTGCTTTTGTTTCGAGTTGACTGTGTTGCATTTCTCAGTCTAGATGGAACATTTCTCCCCCCGTATGTAAACATATTCCAGATGCCTTGTGCTTTTCCAGGGTAAATAAAAGGGCTATCAAAGTGGATATTTCCTCCATTCCCGACCATTTGCCTAATCCCCGATGAGCCACAGGAGAAAGGAATACATTATGTGTGTGGATGCTAGCAGGTGGTGTGTGTGTGTTACTGTGGGGTGGGTGATGCATGTGGCATTGGCTTGCTGGCATATGTGCATCTATGTGTGTGTGCACTGTTTTGAAAGGAAACACCCTGTACACAGAGCTTATTATTTTGCTGTTCCCTGTATCGTAATGATGTATGAGTATTATGTGTTTTCGCAGCGAAAGCATGAAGTTGTGTGGGCAAAGGCAGAAGCTTTAAAAAAAAAAAAAAAGTGTGTAAAGTGCATAGCTTTTATGAGCGTGTGCATGAGTGTGCGAGCGTTTAAAAGCGTATTAGAGTGACTCATGCGGGGAGGCTCTCTCTACCCCGGGGAGTTGACCGGGACTCTTGATGCAGCTTACTGCTAAGGATTATTTCATCCAATCTGCTCTAATAACAGATAAACGCTCCCCACTGCTCAGGCTAGCTGAGGACCCACTCACTCCAGCCTCAGCTCCTGCATTCCACAACAGGGAGTCTTTCCTCATTCAAATATGGGTGTCTTGGGAGGCTCAAACAGTAATTTTCTTTCATTTCTCAGATAAATCATCTTACTGGAAAAGGGTATAGTTGAGAAGCATGTCCGGTTTTATTTACTATCGCACTGAGGGGCAAAGGTAAAATCAAAAACAGAGAAATTAAAGTCCCTGTAAAGGCAATTCTACAAAAACATTATAAATGTTACAAATGTATGGGTAAAACATATTGCAAAGACTGTGAACTGTGAAGTGCAGAATTGTGTTTAACATTTTTTCACCATTGCTATTTTCTGGATTTTTTTTAAAAAAAAACAGGGCTCTTTTTAAAAAAAAAACAGGGCTCAATGACACACTGAAGCCCCTGAGCTCGTAGATACGCCCCTACTTTATGATGCACTGAGGCCACTGAGGATCATTTTACATGGGATTGTTTTATAAACTTTCGTCAAGACAACTGGCATTCACTGATAATCCGCTCTTACTAGTGAACGGGGCCGAACCAACTATCTCCTGCCTCGGCCTTCATCCTCCTGTCCCGAAAGCAGATTCACCTAATATCACCGCCAGCAGCTGTCCTGCGAGTGGGCGTGGTTTCAGCGCAGCCAGCGGACTGAGAGCAGAGAATACTGCTTATTTTCTTTCAAGATTTTGATAGCTTATTTTATGTACTTGCTGGCTTTTTTATCATTCAAATTTGGCTGGGTGGCTAATAACACATTTTTCTGTGGTGTGACAAACTCAGAACACAAACTTAATTTTGACTTTGCATGGACTTTAATGTGAGTTTTTGAGTAAACTTACCATGTTACAGATAATCACAAAAATATCTCCAATGATAACAATAGTTTTTATTTGTTGAGCATATAATATTTTTTTTTAATAAACCCATGTTTTAAAATCAATCAATCAATCAATCAATCAATCAATCAATCAATCAATCAATCAATCAATCAATCGACCAATCAACCAGACAAATCAAACCAACCAACCGACCAGCCAGCCAGCCAGCCAACCAAACAACCAACAAACCAGCCAGCAGCCAAACAACCAACCAGCCAGCCAGCAGCCAGCAAACCAACCAGCCAGCCAACCAACCAACCAACCAGCCAGCCAGCCAACCAACCAATAAGCCAGCCAGCCAGTCAGCCAGCCAACCAGCCAATCAACCAACCAGCCAGCCAACCAACCAACCAACCAGCCAGCCGACCAACCAACCAGCCAACCAACCAACCAACCAACCAGCCAACCAGCCAACCAACCAACCAGCCAGCCGACCAACCAACCAGCCAACCAACCAGCCAGCCAGCCAACCAACCAATAAGCCAGCCAGCCAGCCAGTCAACCAGTCAACCAGCCAATCAACCAACCAACCAGCCAACCAACCAACCAACCAGCCAGCCAGCCAGCCAGCCAGCCAACCAGCCAACCAACCAGCCAACCAACCAACCAGCCAACCAACCAACCAGACAGACAGCCAACCAACCAACCAGCCAACCAACCAACCAGACAGCCAGCCAGCCAGCCAGCCAACCAACCATATTCTCTTGCTATCCCCCCTTTTTTTTCAAAATGTATTGCTCCTTATGAATTTTGGGAGAAATATCAGAGACAAAGTTAATTCTTAAATGTAACAAATCAGAACTCCCTTAAATACCCTAAGCAATCCCTGCTGAAAAATCCAGCTAAAACCAGCCTAGGCTGGTTGGCTGGTCTTAGCTGGTTTAAGCTGGAAGTAGCTGGTTTTAGTTGGTCACCCAGCCTGGCTTAGCTGGTCAAGCTGGTCTCCCAGCCTGACTTAGCTGGTTAAGCTGGTCTCCCAGCCTGGCTACCAACTTGACCAGCTAAGACCAGCCTGACCAGCTGAAAAAGTGTTCAAAACCCCTCTAAAACCAGCCTGATAAACCAACTAACCAGGCTGGGAGACCAGCCAAAACCAGCCAACCAGACTTGGCTGGTTTTAGCTGGATTTTTCAGCAGGGATGGAAGAGAAAATTATGAGAAGAAGCTTGTTATGATTCTATAGCATAGATTCCATAACATACGAGTTTAGGGAAGCTTTAGAGCCTACATATACAGTTTTCTAAACAACCAGAAGATAAGATTCTTCCTTTCTTCACGTGGAGTTTCATCCTCATCTGATCTAAAAAGGACAGGGATAATGCTGAGAAAACAGACTTCATTTTAAATGCAAAGCAGGAACATGACATATGCTGCTAACTCAGGACTGCCAGTCTCCTGCCATACGCCTGTGAAGTCACATCTGACTCTTCTATGTGTCAAAACCAATACAAAACGCAGCATAGATTTCAGTGAAGTCCGTCCTATTCTGTCTCCACCTTTAGCAAGTCTCAGCTGTTTCATGTTCACAAACTGACAGGCTTGCAGGCCTGAGGCACAAAGGGTCCAACAAGGAGCTCGTTAACCAACAAGCAAGTGTCAATCTGGGGCAGCTCATCAAATCAAGACCCTGGCTTTACCTCGGCCCGGTGGATGTCTGTTAGCCTGGGGCAGATGAAAGGAAAACGGATATCCACCATTCCTGCAACTTTTCTATGCTTACAAAACCAATTTTAGTGCAAGTAGTGAGTAATAAACTGGACATGTCATGTTAAAAGATCAGCAGATTTGCTCTTTTTTATGCGATGAGAAAACTTCCACTGGTACACACTAGAAATTTTATTAACGTCTCATTGTGACTTGCTCCAACTTTCCACACCGCTAACTTACACTTAATGCCTACTCATGTGTCACACACACTGATAACATCATGATCAGTGACTTGCTGCAACTTTCCAAGCTAGTAAGTCACGACCAGTGCTAAAAGGTGCAAAGATAAACCTTAACAAAGAGACCATAGCAAAATAGTCTGACGATACGATGCAATCTTGTTACCTCCTGGTAGTGAGTGGAAGATTTCCTTACTTTCTGGCTAAAGATCTTGGCAGAGGGAATACATATTCACACAGAGGAGACGAAAAGTAAAAGAGAAGTACTGATAACTAACTGGCTGGCATCCAGTGCCCTTGTTTTGCTATACTTCTCAATCCTGCACAAATGCTATGACAGCTTGCCAGCGAGAGAGAGGGAGTGTTATCATCCCACCTCTCTTTATCTCTCTTGTTCGTTTTTTTTTTGCATAGTACTTGCATTTACTGTAGCTTTTCTCATCTTTTGTGTTCTTACTCTTTCTCAGCTATGCACAATGAACCATTTACCTCTAATTAGCATTATAATAGTCTCGCTATCAAGGCAATTACTTTAATCTGTTAAAAATGAAAATGTTTGTTTGAGTTCAAAATTAACTATATATTAAAAGTATAAAAAGTTGAACCAACCCTAAACATGCCCTAAAACTGCAAGTACAACAGCAACCAAAGTATAACACCAGTATAGTGTTGCTAAAGAGAAATCTTCATTTTTAGAATATTTATATTACATGCAGCAAAGTAAATGTACTCGAAAAATGCTGTCCTGCAGCAAAACATGATGACAATTTGGTTTTAGACCATTCGTTTTTGAGCGCAACCTCGATGCAACAGCGAGTGTTGGGATATTTTGCTTATGAAATTATGCTTTCTTTGTAACATCTCGTAAGCTTTTATTTTTGTTTACGCATGCACAGTAAAGTGATTTAAGCATTTTCAGACGTTTCAGTGTGGATGAGCAACTTTTGGAAAATGCTTGTGTGAACAGGGAGTGTTTTGAAACGAATGCAGTTTTTAAATGTCCATTGAAGGTTTTAATTTTGATTTTTAAATATTCCCACTAGACAAAATAAACATAATAAATGTAAAATGAAATAAATATGTATTACGAGGCTAGATAAATTAACAACAATAATTTAGTTTGTATTTTAGATCGGTTACAAATCAGTTACAAATCAAATGTGAACGCAACAAATTGGATTTCTGAAAGCTAAGCTAGACCTGTTTGTCTTAATGACAATAAAACCCTTAAATCTGAAAAATATTTGAACCTATGTCACCCACATGAGCGGTGTGAGTACATAGTTACTTTAATATTCATTTATTAAAGGGATAGTTCACTTTGAAATTAATTTTTGGTATGTTTTAGCCTAATGCAGGTCTATGGTCACCACCTCAAAGAGCATGCACAGAGAAGTCCAAATTAAACATGATTTAATGACACGTAAATGTAAGTACACATTGATGGCCTAAGACACGAAACAAGCGGTTTGTGTGAGAAAACGAAAAATATTTATATAATTTTTACCTCTTGTAACCACAGCCGCAAAGCGCCCGCGCCCTCAGATCACTTGGACGTGGCTTTGGATACAAGAGGTAAAAACTATATAAATATTTTTTGCTTTTCGTACTTTTCGTTGTTTCGTCGTTCGCTTTCTCACACAAACCGCTCGTTTCGTGTCTTAGTCCATCAATCTGTACTTACATTTACAAGTCATTAAATCATTTTTAATTTGGACTTCTCTGTGCATGCTCTTTGAAGTGGTGACCATAGACCTCCATTATATGTCTGACAGAGAACGGTTTGACCTAAAAATATCAAAATGGAAACTACTACGGAAACAAAGACACCTACATCTCGGATGCCCTTGATGTAAGCTAAAACATACCAAAAATTCATTTCAAAGTGAACTATCCCTTCAATTATAAAACTGCTATCACGTTCACAACAAAACTAGCAATACTAAAAGTGTGGTGTAGCACCCCCCCCCCTAAAAAGAAAAAAAAAAAGCTTAATCTCTGGGCTTCTCTCCGTGAGCCAGACGACAGGTAATTAGCCTGAGCTATGCAGCTCGGCACAGGAGGGAGACACAGACAATGCCACTCTCATATAAGAGCCTGGCATGACCACTGGCACGCACTGGCCGTCTGTCGACCAACGCCAGGAAGGAGCGCCTGGTGCTTATCTGCCCAGGATTTAGGAGAAAGACAGGGCGGGTGGTAGAGGATTTGGGTGAGTCGAAAGAAAGAGCAACAACAGATTGGCAACAACAGGATGTGAGGAGAAAAAAAAAATGAATTGCCATCTAACGTCTATGGTGGTAATGACTGAAAGTTATATTATATTTACAGCACATTACTACAGTACTGATTTTTTATTTATTTATTTATTTTTTTAATAATAATAATACTATTTATAAAGTTACAACTAACCCAGGAAACAAGAAAGCTCATGAATAAACAGCAAAAAAAGAGAGAGAAAGGCTTCATCCAGGCTTCATCCTGGCTTGGGGCAACAGCTCCCAATCCCTTCCCCGTTTGCGGGGAGCTGGAAGAGTAGCGTCCTATCTGAGAGGAGGGCAGATCAGCTGGTCACGGGACAGCAGCTGATAGGTTAATCAGCCTCCCAGACATCGCCTCTGATTATAGAATTACCCCCCGTCCGCCATTTATCTCACACCCGAGGCCTGGCGCTCAGACCTGCAGGGCTTACAGGGGATGGATGGAGAGAGTGGGATGGATGAGGAGGGTAAGGGGTATCTATCCCTCCCCCCTGGTCCCTGAGGGGTTCAAACTGAAGAGATGGAACAGTGGAGGAAGAGAAGGCAGCAGGTGCAATGGAATCCAGATCTCATTGCATTATGCATGCCAGCAACAGTGAGAGCAGGGGTTGAATGATGATAGATGCACCCATAGTCCGCCAGGAGGGGCGGAGGAAGGCTCGGGATGGGGCGGGAGAAAGGTGGGAGGTGGGATTCAATAGTAAAATAGCCCCGAGCTGAGGTTGGGAGGTTAAGGATGTGGAATCATGGAATCATTTTAATCAGGTGTTCTTTATATTGTATATAAATATACATTGACCACCGTTCAGAAGTTTCAGATTTTGACAATTTATTATTTTTCTTCAGCAAGGACGCATTAAATTGATCAAAATGTTGGAAAAAGTTCTCGATATCAAATAAATACGGTTGCCTCGAATTCGGGAAAAATGTCCTGGAAAAAAAAGTGTATCATGGTGTCCATGTAGTTTTGAACACTGATAATGCGAATTTATATTTCTTAAGCATTAAATCAGCATATTAGAATGATTTATGAAGGACCATGTGACACTAAAGACTTGAGTAATGGTGCCTATAAATTATATTAATATATATTAGAAAAGATTTATTTGAAAATGTAATAATATTTCACAATGTTACTGTTTTTACTGTGTTTTTTGATCAAATAAATGTAGCCTTGGTGAGCAGAAGACGCTTGTTTTGGAAAAACAAACTCCAAATTTTCGAACAAAATTGTGTATACAGTATAGAAAAAATTAAACTACATATAATATTAAGTACTATGTAAAATCTAAAATATATAGACTATAATTAAAATGTTACCAAAAAATAGTACCACATAATATTAATGACTCACGGTGCACTAAAAAAGTTTTTTGACCAATCAAATGCTCTTCATAATGTAAAGGCCCCTCCCCCTAACACCATCTGCAACCAACTTGCAAGTACAATCATGTATATGGTTGACAACTGAAGTTAAAAGGCTAAAAGGGAAGAATCCATCAATGTGTCTTGTCTGAAGTTCTTATTTCAACAGTAGAAAAATGTACTCATCATTCTACACAACTTCAAGTCAGAAGATTTCAAATGGGCTTTGTCTTAAACCTAGCCCTGCAAGTCATCTAAACTTGCTGTTTTCTGAAACAAACATGAAAGTAGATCCAAATCCTGTTAAGCAAGCGCACAGTCACCCATAATTTCAAAGAACCTACAAGAATCAATGGAGGAATCTTCAACATCAGTTGGAGACTCATTGATTTTTGTTCAACAACATTATAAGCCATTTTCCCCCTCAGTCTCCGGCTCTCTCTTATTTTAAGAGTGAGCATCTTTAACCAACTGTCTGGATAATTGAGACCGTGACACAGATGGCGAGGTCGAAACTGATTACATTGAGAGATTTATTATGAAATAGTGACAGCCAAGCAAAAAGAGCGAGAGAGGCCGAGAGAGCCAGAGAGACGGAGAATGCCTCTGCTACTAAGCAGCGTAATAACCTCCTAAATCACATTTGACATTTTAAAGGTAGACACAGAAGCCGTGCTGGCCAATATCTGAGGTCCGATATTAAAGTCCTCCTCTGCCTCTAATCTCATTGCTTTTGTTTGACAATCCTCTATATGAAGTTCCCCCTCTCCTCCCTCACCGAGACCTCCGTCCTCCCCGGGGACACCCATCCCATCCCATCAGCCCCCCTCCCTTTCTCTCGCGCTCTCTCTCCAGCTCTGGCCCTGACACCGGTTGCTAATGGGACCCGCTTCTGAAGGCGCGCCGCCGGCTACAAGAGGATGCCGAGACCCCTTCTGTTGCATCCTGGTTAAATATGCACATGCTTTGCAGAGCGAGAGGCGGATGAGGAGGGCTCTTTGTACTCAGTAAACAGTACAGAGGTTGTTAACTGTCTCTGGGCTAATCCGCTAGACTCCAGCTGCCCGCCTGAAACCATTAGGGTTGTCGGGCCGGGGTCAGAAAACGGGCTTATACAGAGAATCGGCATTCAAGAGAGAAAAGAGAGGCAGGATTCTGCCTCTTTCAAGGGGGGGCATTTAGCATATTGTACCGCTTGTTGCGGCCTATCCAAAACAAATCTGAATATTCAGTACGAAAAGAACACAAAACAAGATTTCACAAAGTATCTCAGCAAATATGGTCATTTTTTTTTCTATTGTTCAAACACCAATGTATATAAAAATAAAATAAAAAACGTGTAACAGTATAATGGATGCATGCGTCAGGTCTTAAAGTGACGGCAGCCTAATTTACCTATTGCCAAATTATGAGATAATATAAAACATATTATACATGGTATTTTTTTTCTCCATGGTATCAGTCAAAATCGTGGCCAGTGAAAATACAGAGTGGCTAGTAACTTTGGAAACCCATTTTTTTTTTTTCTAATTTATCAAATTTTGCACAATTTGAGAATCCAAACATTTTCAAATAGTTTTTATTTGCATACATTTCAGACAATTATGATGCTACTTTGTTTTGTGACGTTTTTTCATGACGTTACCCAAATAATCACACAAGTATTAGTTAAATAT
>NC_142784.1:15665982-15703482 GCF_988280905.1 Pimephales promelas
ACTCGTGGTGGCACTGTTTAAACTCGCCTCCACAAAACGTGTGTAGAATTCCTAAATGCTGTTATTATTCATAATATGAATTTTGTAACTAAAATTTGGCTTTGATTGGACTAACAACAGAATTATCATATTGTAGTAATCTCACGTTACATCTAGGCAAACTAAATCTGAAGATATTTTTGTTAGACGTTCTTGTAGCGTGAACAGGAATGCTCTGCATGTCCGTATTATTTCACTGTCTGTGTTACAGCGCCTCTTTAGCATCTCTTTGACCTTTGACCTTTAACCCCACCAAAACGGGCTGCACAGTCTGAACCCGCTGTCATGACAACAGACCAGGGTCACGACTGGGTCGCTGTGGCCAGCGTACAGTAGCAGGGAACGTCTCTCCCTGACAAACTCGCACATAAACACGCTCTTTACACCGCAGTAATGATGATTCCCCATTATTTCGTCCGCTCTCATAAATAATCAAAGCATCCAAAGAACCCCTCGCCCCCCTCCCCTGTTCCACTTCTCTTGTCTCTTGTTCCGTCTCTTTTGTTAGTGAGGTGCGAGAGATAAATCAGATGGTGTTAAAGAGCGCATGAGGAGAGAGATTTAGTGCTGGAGACATTCCCGCTCCTCGCGCACAGCAGAGGGAGTTCATTAAAGTCTCCGCATGGAGATGGGCTTAATGCTGGATTTACCACTGACAGGTCAATACATCCACACACACACACACACACACACATTATCTCTGAAGAGGCCGGGCTGAAGAAGTGATTGTGTGGATGGTGAGAAAGAGGACATGAATGCGATATGATGCACCTGTTATGTTTGAATGTAAGACAGAGAGAAGTTGGTGTGTAAAGAGCTTTTGAAATGTCTCAGTATAGGACTTTGTGGTTTCAGAAATGCAGTGTAGTGGCATGAATTCAGAGGATGACTTTGTTCAAATATGATGGGGTCAGTGTCCTGTTATAAATGCACTTTTACTTGTTTTCAGTATGTGCGAGTGCATTTGGGAAAGGTAATTAAAGGAGTAGTTCACTTTTAAAACAACTTTTGCTGATAATTTACTCACCCCCATGTCATCCAAGATGTCCATGTCTTTCTTTCTTCAATCGAAAAGAAATTAAGGTTTTTGATGAAAACATTCCAGGATTTTCTCCATATAATGGACATCAGTGGACCCCAAACGAATCTTTTTTTTTTTTTGAGTCATTTCGTTCATTTCGTTTGTTGAATGAACCAAATGACTCGAAAAAGATTTGTTTATTTTGAACAGGAGAGTCACACGGCGACCATTTGAGCTTGTAAAACTTAAACTTGTTATTTCTTTTTAAAATGAGCGATCGTTTTGCTAGATAAGACCCTTATTCATCGTCTGGTGTCGTTTAAAGATCTTTGAAGCTGAACTGTAACTCTCATTTGGACCTTGAACCGTTTGGTTCCCAATGAAGTCCATTATATGGAGAAAATGCTGGAATGTTTTCATCAAAAACCTTAATTTCTTTTCGACTGAAGAAAGAAAGACATGGACATCTTGGATGACATGGGGGTAAGTAAATTATCAGCAAAAGTTTGTTTTTTTAAAAGTGAACTACTCACTTTTAAAGGCATTTTATTGATTTCCATTGAATCATTTCATTTAATTAAAATAACTTTAAAATAACTAAAATTTCTGTATGCCAAACTACCTCTTACACTAATTCTTTCTCATCATCACACTTAGTTGTAACGTGTATCGATGAGTGAAATTGCACTGGGAAAAAGTTGCTGCCTTAAATTTTTAAGTACAATCAACTTGGATGTCATTTCAACTTAAATTGGATTAAACTGACTTAAAAAAATAGTTGATTCTTGTATAAGGTTTTAAAATAAAGTTAAGATTTATTAAAAACGTATTTTGATGAGTTAAAGCAACATAAAAATGTATAAATTATTGTCATAACTTATTGATCGTATACATTTTTTTTACAGTGTATTTACCATCTTCCAATAGCTGGTTGTATTGTGCACAATTCACCAGTATAGATTATTCTAAAAGACCAAAATAAATTCATAATATTTATGTAATTATATTTAGTATCTCTGTAATCTGTATGAAACCATTTTTATTTTCTCCTGATGTAACCAAGACAAAATTAGTGAGAAAAAATATTAATATTAAATATCAAAATGTTGACCGATCAAATCTTAGCATGACCTCCGTGGTCTAAAATTTTAAGTCCCGCCCCATATTTCTGAAGTTTATGCTAAATATTCCATCATACCTGCAAAGATGTCACATTATGGAAGTGAAATGTGTTGCCAGTGTGATTTCATGTTGTTTTAAAAGGAAGTAAGATGTGAAATAATGAGAATCTATAGCAGAACCCACACATGAAGGGCATAAAAAAATGAAGGCATCATTAAATAGTGAAGCTGATAATATGGCCAGCGTGGGTGTGTGTTTATACTGTATTTGTGTGTGTTTTATAAGGTCACTCAAAGGTTACATTTTATGCAGCATTCAGCTTTGAGGTTTCCTCGTGTCTGAATAACACCACCAGCCTGGCAAACACACTCACACACACTCTTCTGCTGGGACTCCCAGTGTGGTTGGGCTTCATCCAGCTCTTCATTCCAACTTACCATTCCCGTCAAACGCACAGCGTTCCCGGGAACATCAGCCCTGAGGGAGACCCTCACACACACACACACACTCACTGAGAGAGCTGAGTGAATCATTCCTTTTACAAATGCAGCATTTATGACTCTGGCTGAAACGCTTGACCATAATAATGTTGTGCGTGTGTGTGTGTGTGTGTGTGTGTGTATCACAGTTTTAAGACGGTATAAGTTGTGTAAATCACAAATCAAAGTCTTCACGTCTCATAATTTGAAAAAAAAAATAATAGGACCGATTCATTCTCCTTAATTTATGTGGATGATTCATAGCTTCATAAATTATTGAATAAATACCAGTAAGTTCATACATGTTATTCTAGTTCATTGCTCAGTCATTAATAAAACCCCTGATAAATGCACACAAACCCTTCATTGCATCTGTCCTGCCGTGTTTTTGTGCACCCTGTCCATGTTTTTG
The DNA here is from genome assembly GCF_988280905.1 of Pimephales promelas. Taxonomy (NCBI): domain Eukaryota; kingdom Metazoa; phylum Chordata; class Actinopteri; order Cypriniformes; family Leuciscidae; genus Pimephales; species Pimephales promelas. The sequence continues at coordinate 15,669,056 of NC_142784.1, forward strand.
TGTATTATTATAAAAGACAGCAGTCTGTCTGTCTGTGTGTGTGTGTGTGTGTGTGTGTGTCTGACTGACTGTCTGCAGGGTTCGTACTGTAAGGTAACGACTTTTTGAAATGTAAGGCCTGGAAAACGCTTAAACATTTACGAAGAGGTACTTGAAAACTGCTTGACTAATTTAAATTCAAAATATATGAAATTTCTTTTTGTTGTTGTTGTTGTTAAAAAAAAATCACAAATACAATCTTTTCACGCAAAATGTAACACCGCAGCCCGTCTGATAAACCTCCATTAGACCTTTTCTCGTTACACCAAGTACACCAACATTATAAAATAGAATATAATTAAAATATTAAATACGTTGTAAGTTGTATTTTGGAATTTGGATAGGCTATACCTTATATCTGTAATTTGAGTTTAAAAAATACAAAAAATATTGTTTGATAAGTGCGATTTCTTATGTTGAAAACCAAAAAGTTGTGCTTGAAATGTTATTTTACAGTATCTGTACGAACCCTGCGTGTGTGTTTGAAGAGTTCAGATGCAAAAGCCTCTAAATGCCATTTGAAATTTTCTTCTTTAATGATGATTTTTGTCAAGCTTGTATATTTAAGTTCAGTGATTTCACTTAAATGGCAATGATAATTACCTATTAATTGTCATTTAAGTGAAATTACTGAACTTAAATATACAAGTTCGACAAAAATCAACATTAAAGAAGAAAATTTCAAATGGCATTTAGAGGCTTTTGCATCTGAACTCTTCGTTTGTTTTTTTCTGTGTGTGTGTGTGTGTGTTGGAATGCTCCGTCTCACACACGTGAGAATGTCTTGCTGCCGGCATGTCTCTAAAGGCTTTGATAATGGAGGCCCTCATTAAGCTTGTTAGCGCTCTGCTGTACGAGTGTATCTCAGCGCTTAATTACAGCTGGTTAGGAGAATGCCAGTCAGAGGCATGACTCGCTGTGACATCTGAGCGGACAGGAGATCTGCTGCCCAGCATCACTCTACACATCCAGACACGCACATCCAGTCCTTAACATCACTTAACACACACAGAGCTGAGGCCAAGTTTTAAGGCATCATATAGATGTGCTTCAAAAGCTAGACAATTGCTATCTATTGAAGTACTGTAACTTGATTGTGCCAAATTCTAAGGCAACATTCAATATTGTGTGTGTGTGTGTACTACTTAATCACTTAATGTATTATATAACGTATTATAGTGCATATATATATATATATATATATATATATATATATATATATATATATATATATATATATTATATTTATATTACAGTATGTTGCAGCATCCTAATATAAAACTACTGGGTAACACTTTATTTTGATAGTCCACTTCAGACATTCAACTAACTATAAGTAACTTTGCCACTACATGTCAACTAACTGTCATTAGAGTATCAGACTGTCTGCTTAATATCTGCTAACACTTTATTTTTATGGTCTTCCAACAGATATTCAACTACAAGTCACCTAACCCTAACCTAACAATCTACTGACAGTCTACAGCCTACTAATACTCTAATTACAGTTAATTGACATGTAGTTGAAAAGTTACTTATAGTTAAAGTGACTATCGAAATAAAGTGTAACCCACTATGGAAATCAAGTAATTGAGAAAATTTAGTGTTTTTCACTCTTTGTGTGTTTTTTGTAGAGCTCTACAAATCAGGCACTTTTGAGTTTCGATGATTGTTAGGACGCAGCCTTAGGGTACGTTTACACGAAATCGGTATGCTTAAAACAGAGACGTTTTTCCTGACGAGTTTTCTGCGTACAGACGACACCATTGTCAAAACGATCCCCATTCACAAAGATCCGCAATAACGACTAAAAATGCTGTATTCTGCTGCCTGGCCATTAGATGGCGATGAAACACTTGAACACGTAATACGCATGTGGATGACATCGTTTTCAGAGATTCGCGTTTTCGTTGTTTACACAGAGCCTTGAGTTGTCAGGCACCCAAAACGCTGTTGCCATGTAAACGGACGGCCAAAACGCTTAAAAAGTTGCAATTTTTTAAAATGGTGTCGTGTAAACAGCCCATTATAAGTCAGCTGCCTGTATCAGTGGTAAACAGAGGCAGCTCACTCAATTTAGGAACTGAGCTGCAAATATTCAATCAGTACTTACTGCAACATCACTTAACATGGCCAAAACTACCTCAACATACACATGCACACACACATTAACTACTTATCATCATTTAACACAGCTAAATCTGCTAGTGTTTAACGTCATTTGGCATGCACACACACATTTATTAGCTATGTCAGTAACTTTGCATGAAGGTCATTTTTTTATGTTATTTTACTACTGTATTGATCGTGTGTGTGTGTGTGTGCAGATGTTCAATGATCATATGGTTTTCATCACATTACATTTTAAACAGTAGTTCAGTTCTGCTCTCTCTCCTGTCCCTGCCTTTTTATTGTTATTTCTTCATTCTCAAACTTTCTGATCAGTTCTTTCCCCTGAACTTCACTCTTTGTTCTCTTCTCCTCCCTCTTTTTTTTTCCTTCTTCTGGCCTTCATCTTTAAATCTGGATGGTTTATTGTGTCTGTGTGCCAGTCCTCTTACTCTCTCTCTCTCTCTCTTCTAATCACAATGTCATGTTTTCAAACTGGCTAAATGGATCCCTGACTCCTCTTTGTTTTCAGCCTCAAATATTTACAGCAGGAGTTATCTGAGAGTGTGTGCCAGAGTCTGCGAGCCAGAAGTGTGTGTCTGTGTGTGTGCGCGCAGCAGTGGTGTTCTGGGAGCTTAATTGAGATCTCAACGTGATAGCTCTGAACACTCATAAATTACAATGTGTTGGCCAGACAGGCCTGGTTATAGTACTCTCACAGTCTCTCTGTGTGTGTGAGTGTTTGTGTTTAAAAAAATACACATCTCAATAACTCCGCCTACAATGCATGTCAGCGTCTCTCACACCAAAGCTCCGCCCCCACATCCAGAGTCATCCAATGAAGGTTTTTTTTTTGGTTGTTTGGAATTTTAAGCTTCTGTAAATCTGAGTATTTCTTTTCTTTTTTTTATATAAACCTGTAAATAAAGTTTGAGGACAGGTATTTAATTTTAGGATAATAATAATAATAATAATCCCAAAAAATATTATTTAAATCAGTTGTCATGGAAAATTATATGAATTTTCTTAAAATTTTTTTTTTTTTTAATTTAAATTAATTTTGTCAAATTATGTTCCTTTATTTAATTTTTATGTTACTTAAAATGTTCAGCATCATTACTCTTCATAAACCCTGTTTCTCAAGAACATTTCTGATTATTATCAATGTTGAAAACAGTTTGATATCTTTCGTGGAAATAGTGATGCATTTTTCAGGATTCTTTGAATGAATTGAAAGTTCTAAAGAACGGCATTTATTTGAAAAAGAAATCTATACTGTGACTTTTGATTAACTAAATTTGTCACTGGCCCAATATTCTGTCTTAACGTGAAAAATGCATTTTGTTTTGCTTTAGAGTTAAAGGAAATGTCTGTAAACTTAATAGATCATTTCCTGGCTAAAATAATTTGCAGTACCTTTTATTTATTTTTTCCCCTTACATTGTATATACTAACCCAAATGCACAAACACTGTGCTCACTTGTATGTATGTGTCGGTAATGTTGAGTTTAATTTTAGAAGCTGTAATGAGAATGATGTCATCATTCCCTGCTTCTGAAAACAATCTGGCAATCTGGAAAATGTCAATCTCTGTCTCTCTACATGTGTTTGTTAAACTGGGTAGTGCTTCTTAACTACCCTCCACACATGAAACACACATGGTCCACGGACTGAAACACACAGTCAAACATGGAAAGCTTCATACACACCTCATCACGGCAACCGCGACACCTCTCCTGTCGCACTCTCTGGAAACCTGAAAAAAAAAAAAAACTCGCCCGCTTTCTTAAACATTCTTTTTTTAATCACATATCTGGTTTCGTTGTCCTTGTAACTTTAACCTTAACGTTTCCTCGGCACCAGCCTGTTAGCTAAGCTATCTGACTTCTTATTAGCATATATTAATCAATTACCACTGATTATTCCTGACTTTCCAAGAAGTCCTCCACTGAAGCAGTAATCCGGTACAAGAAAATGCAGAGAGGGAAGACAGCCACTACAAAGTGAGCGCTGGTGCGTTGGGCGGTAGCTATGTCCTTGTTACGTATGGTAATGCACTCATAAAACTTGCGGGAACAGGAAGCCAGCGCTTTATAAATGACTAATTAAGATAACGAGGAAAGATGTAGTGGCCATGTCATTTCGGATTAATTCACTTATAGAAGAGATTAATCTCATGCTCAAAGGCAAAGATTGAGACTGAAGATGATTCTGGAAGATTAGAGCTGTCACGTACATGCTAATGCACATCAAGTAATTGTGTGATAGATAGCAGGCGGTCTTGTCATCCATCACGCTATCATATTGCAGAGCTATCCCTTTACAAGGCCTGTTACCATGGCAAGTGCAAACACTGAGTGCTAGTGTATTCATTTGAAGCACCACTGTTATCAGAATGACCGAACGATTTATACACGTTTGGAAAGAGATTTCATATTACATCATTGTGATTTTACTGTACCTATGGGTAGTACTGTGGAACATTTCTTAAAGGATTAGTTCACCCAAAAATGAAAATTATGTAATTAACAACTCACCCTCATGTCGTTTCCAAGCCCGTAAGACCTCCGGAACATAGTCATCTTTGGAACATAGTTTAAGATATTTTAGATTTAGTCAGCTTTCTGTCCCTCCATTGGAAATGTATGTACGCTATGTACGCTGTTCTAATGAAGGACAAAACGCTTTTCTGAAATTCACTGGTCAAAAACTCCATTTGAGCTTGATTTGGGTAAAATGTCAAGAATATAATGACACATAGTGTCTGACCACATATAAAGCCACAATATAAACTTTGACAACGCAGTGTTTTTTTCCCCATTTCCTGAAAAGTAGCGTTTTTGAAGATACAAGGTTTCCGCCAGACAGCGACGATTGATTTATATATACACAGAGCCGGCTTCAGACCGCTTTTAGCAGGGGGGCATTTATTTTTAATGGGTGGGCACTAGGTAGGTATGGGGACTTTTTTTCCGATATTAGATATCCTATATTTATTATTGCTACTGCCTTTTCTGTTAGCTATTAACATGAAGTAATGCAACCCACACAATAAACACATAAAACATTACACATTGTTGCAAGACGAGCGACTCTTAAGAAATTTGATCAAGGGTTAAATAGGCCTATACAAAAAAAAAAAAAAAAAATTGCAAGACCGACTCTGACCACAGCTTTATAATAGCAAAGCTAACGAACATGTACTAGTCTCTCACTGACAGAATAGCCGTTTATATGCTACCTCAATGGCGGAAGTGAGAAAAAAAAAGCTAAGTTACTCATCTTTATTCTGCTATGTTCTAACATAAGCATTTACATTCGTAGCCTTAAAAAAGCATCATGTAGTTACCTTTATCAAATAAAACCTTTAACACCTTTAACAAATAAAAAACACCCACAACATACACAGATATTATTCTACAATTTCCATTTACAAGAAAATATAGGCTTAAACACCTGTTTCTCCACGGCGGGAGTGAGTGACATTTCAGGACAATGGGCAGCGCAAAAACTAGGCCAACTAAACTATTAGTTTCATCACGTGACAACACATAGCCTAGTGAACATTACAGTACATGCCAGTTAGATAAATAGCTAAACTTACGACTCGGACTCGACTGTCTTTGGTCTCGGTCTCGACTACAACACTGCACGGTAGAAGCACCAAATACCAAAGCCGGGCTGTCGTTGTCTTGCTGTATGGGGTAATCGATGTGTAAGGAGAAACTGTGGTATTGAACCATTTTCTAATTTCCATTTTTGGAGAGTTTTCATCTGTTTGCTTTGTTTTGAATGCAGGAAGCTCGCGCGGTCGCGCCAACTGAAAATCATTTCATTCAAGTATTAACGTGCGTGATTGGGGGGGTGGCAGGGGGGGTTTCCTCACAGCATCACACTGGTTTTTATTATGTTGGCTTTATTGTATTTTCAGCTAATGAGCCGTTTGTAGACATATATTTGTACTATTTCTCACTGAAATGTGAATTAAATTAAACTGATATTATTTTGTAAATTAGATCATAATTCAATTTGGGGGGGCACAAAATACATTTGGGGGGGCATTGCCCCCTAATGCCCCCCCATAGCGCCGGCACTGTATATACATATAGTTACGTATTGATTGATTTCTATTTACTTAATATCTTGTGGGTGAAGACATAAACAGTTAGATAAGAATCTATGGGAAAAAAAAAAAATGTTTGCACACATATGAATATTGCCTGACATAAACGCACATGAAACCATGTAATATGTATTCACACTCGCATATGCTTCTTTACCTATTATACACACACATGTGTTTAGCCACTCAGTCTCTCTCTCTCTCTCACACACACACACACTCAGTCTCTAAGACTGCTGCCCCGGGGCAAGCAGTGTAATGGGATCCTGAGTGTTATTTTTTGCAGAATAAAATAAATCCCACTAATTAGCATGTTAAAGTGATTGATGGGATCGCAGGGCCGTCTGTGAGCGGGGCCGCTCCGCTTCGCGAATACAAGAAGGGGGAGAAAAAAGGGAAAAAGCCAGAGAAAAAAGGTTTAGGAATGAAAAGAAAACTAAATGAGTGACTAGTAATGGGAGAAAATAACACAGAAAGGAAATACAAAGAGGAAATATACTGACAGAGTAAGAGAGAGGTTATCTGAGAAAGAGAAAAAGATCTTTTTTCTAATCTCTGCGATTCTTCCCTTTCTCAGCTTTGCTGTCTTTGTAAACGCATCTGAGAAGCGCACGGTGTAAGGAGAACGCAAGAGAGTCACGTACGAGTAGAATGGGTTTAATGAAGGGAGAACGGGAGCGTTTGGGAATCCGATACGGTAACTTGAGCGAGTGTGTCATCTGTCTGTGTGTTTGTACATGCACCTGTGTTTAAAGTGTCCAGATTAGAAGCTGACCCTCAAAAAAGGACTGCGATTCCCTCTCGCATTAACACGCGGCTCACGTTTCTCTGCTGCCTTTATGCTGAAGGTGTTAAGCTGTTTAAAAAGCACATATCCACTTTCTGAGCTCGGTCACACACACACTGTGAATTCTTTTTTTTTTTTTTATCTTTCTACACCTGTGTTGTGTTTTTACACATTTGTACTGTAATTTAATTCTCTCCTCCACCTCTTTCTCCTGGTCTTCCTGCTGTTAAACGTCTCTCTCTCTCTTGAGTCTTCCTCATTTCAGTCCAAACCTGTATGGATCGTTTTATTTATTTAATGTAAGTCAATGGGAACTGAGACTGTCAGACTCCAAATTTGTCAAAAAGCTAAATTAAAGCAGTCTGTTTTATTTGTTTGCTATATTACATTTGTTTCTGAAGCCGTACAATTGTTTTGTTTGGGGAACAGAATGAAATCGATGGAGGACAACGTTGATTCTCTCTTATCTCATGACTAGACGCAAAGTAACATCAATAGTTGCATATTTATTCTGCAAAAAAAAGGAAATTTTCTGTTTAAATTTTCTCACTCAAAACCATTATTTAGCATCAGAAGAAATGTAATATAGCAAACTAATCTAATGGGTTACTTTTTTGTCATTTTGAAGATTGACGGCCCAGTCCTTATTCACTTTCCTCCAATGAAAAAAAAATACATGAATGCTAAGATATTTTTTATGTATTGGCTTTTATGATCTTCCTAACAAAGAAAGTAATGTATTGACATGAGGGTGAGTGAATGAGAGAATTTTCAGTTTGGGAAAATTGTGAACTGTCCCTTTAAAACTGATGCCCAACAGTAGCAGCTGAAGACATGAAGCAGACCAGGGATGGGAAAAAAGAGAGGGAGATAAAAGGGGCAATAAAGAAGAGAATAGAGCAGATGAAAGGATAGATTAGGTCAAAGGTCAAGTGCATTCCATCAGCGCCCACTTGACTTATTGAGACACAACAATAAGCCAAATCACTGAGAACACACACACACTCACAACCCTCAGCGCAAATTGATTCTCGACTATGAACGGCTTGGATAAGAAATCTCTCTCTCTCTCTCTCTCTCTCTCTCTCTCTCTCTCTCTCTCTCTCTCTCTCTCTCTCTCTCTCTCTCTCTCTCTCTCTCTCTTATTTCATTTCTATGAACAGTATAATGCAGTAGCTCATACTCTGTTTTTATTTTCAAATCTTATTGGCAAATTGGCATGTTGCTGCATTAATGTATCTTCTTGGCAAAAAAAAAAAAAGTGTTTATCATGGTAGATTTGTCGGGATGTCATTTTTAACTTTCCATAAATATACACACACAGATATACAGTATATATATATATATATATATAAATAAAAATTAAAAGGTTCATATTTATATAGCCTCACTGTAAAAAAAAATATATTGTTGGTTTAACTTAAAAAATTAAGTAACCTGGTTAAAAATTTTAAGTTGTTTGAACTGGAAAAAGTGAGTTAATACAATGAAGGAGATTGATTTAATCATCAGAAACTCTAAATAATAAGTTATCTCAACTGAATAATTTATTTAGTTGATTTGACAAAAGAAAAAATGTTGTGATAACAAATCTTGAAAATAATTTTTTTACAGTGATATATATATATATATATATATATATATATATATATATATATATATATTCAGCATATCTGAAAACTTTCTCTCCATAATTCAAACGCTCTGCCGATGTTGATCCGTGTTTTTGTCCTAAGTCGATCCTATTCACATCTGGCCTGACAAGCTTCAGTAGATACATTTATGTTTTATGTTTTATATTAATGAGGAGTTTGTGTCGGAGTGTGTGTTGTGCTGGATGCAGGTTGTGTTTGGGTGTTATCAGACTCCATGTTGTTCGCTGCAGTGCCGTCGCAGACTGTATATATAAAAAAGGATAGGCTCAGGAATGCGCATGCACGTCACATCCGATGGATTTCACAGAACATCCGACCCGGAGACTTCACATAGAAATATGATTACTGGCCTTCGGAGGTAATATCAAAACCCGACAAGTGGGTCATTGTAACCCCTTCACACACAGGCTATACAAAAGCACTCATTTTAGAAGAAAAGTTACATTTAGCACCTTCAAGTTTATAATGTAAATTTTTTTATTAAATATTGTATTTTTAATAATGTATCTTAATGTATATATTTTCACAGAGCCATAAAAAACAGCATTTTTCTCTTTGTCATTATCATCATCATCATCATCATCATCTCTCTCTCTCTTTCTCTTTCTTGATTAAAACTTGATTTCAGATGGCAGCAGGCTCATCCTTCTTTCTTTTCAAACACCATCTTCTTATTTGCATTGATGCTGGGTTAATGCAAAAGGCCAGAGAGAGTGAGTCAATGGAACTCATCCAAAAACACACACACACACACACACACACTGAGTTTCCCCTTGGGTCCAAGCACACTTAGAGACCTCACAAATCCAGCGTCACTGACAACGGTTAGGTCAGCCTAGATAAAGAGGGTCCATTAGGGCCAGAGAGAGAGAGAGAGGGAGGGTGGATGAATAGAGAGAGAGAGAGAGAGAGAGAGAGAGAGAGAGAGAGTGTGTGTGTGTGTAAGTGAGTGTGTCTGCGTGTCAGCATGCTCATAACTCTAAGAGAGAAAGTTTTGTTGTCGGGGTCCACATCACATGTGTTTTAATTAACTGGTGTCATTAACGGCCTAATTTGCATAGACAACACGTTTGTAGAGTTGGTCTCAAGGGTCCTTTAAGTCATGCTGTACATTAGCCCTCTCTCTCATTCAAGTTTCAAATAGCTTTATTGGTATGTTGAAAGAAAAAAAAACATTATATAGAGCATACAGTACATACAAATTTACATACATATAGACACAATACGATGAGAATGACTAGAAAAGAAGTTTTCTGTCAAGACCAGCTTTAATGTTTGCTGAAAAATTTATTAAAATACCTACGTCTCAATGTAACAACGTTGCACAATGCCCACCTATGGTCTTGATTGACTGCTTGTCCCTCACAACAGGGACATCTGACCAATCTGAGCAGAGTAGACCAATCACAACAGGCCTGTCTGACCATTTAGTGCAGAGTAGACCAATCACAACAGGGACATCTGACCAATCAGAGCAGAGTAGACCAGTCACAACAGGCCTGTCTGACCATTTAGAGTAGAGTAGACCAATCACAACGGTTCCATCTGACCAATCAGAGCAGAGTAGACCAATCAAAACAGGCCTGTCTGACCAATTAGTGCAGAGTAGACCAATCACAACAGGCCTGTCTGACCATTTAGAGTAGAGTAGACCAATCACAAAAGGGCTGTCTGACCAATCAGAGCAGAGTAGACCAATGACAACAGGCCTGTCTGACCATTTAGAGTAGAGTAGACCAATCACAACAGGGCCGTCTGACCAATTAGTGCAGAGTAGACCAATCACAACAGGGACATCTGGCCAATTAGAGCAGAGTAGACCAATCACAACAGGGCTGTCGACCAATCAGAGCACAGTAGACCAATCACAACAGGCCTGTCTGACCAATTAGAGCAGAGTAGACCAATCACAACCGGGACATCTGACCAATCTGAGCAGAGTAGACCAATCACAACAGGCCTGTCTGACCATTTAGTGCAGAGTAGACCAATCACAACAGGGACATCTGACCAATCAGAGCAGAGTAGACCAGTCACAACAGGCCTGTCTGACCATTTAGAGTAGAGTAGACCAATCACAACGGTTCCATCTGACCAATCAGAGCAGAGTAGACCAATCAAAACAGGCCTGTCTGACCAATTAGTGCAGAGTAGACCAATCACAACAGGCCTGTCTGACCATTTAGAGTAGAGTAGACCAATCACAAAAGGGCTGTCTGACCAATCAGAGCAGAGTAGACCAATGACAACAGGCCTGTCTGACCATTTAGAGTAGAGTAGACCAATCACAACAGGGCCGTCTGACCAATTAGTGCAGAGTAGACCAATCACAACAGGGACATCTGGCCAATTAGAGCAGAGTAGACCAATCACAACAGGGCTGTCGACCAATCAGAGCACAGTAGACCAATCACAACAGGCCTGTCTGACCAATTAGAGCAGAGTAGACCAATCACAACCGGGACATCTGACCAATCAGAGCAGAGTAGACCAATCACAACAGGCCTGTCTGACCATTTAGAGTAGAGTAGACCAATCACAACAGGGCTGTCTGACCAATCAGAGCACAGTAGACCAATCACAACAGGCCTGTCTGACCGATCGGAGTAGAATAGGCTCTAGAAGGGGCACATTAATAATACAGCAAATGTTACAAAAGTTATGCTTCCCTATTTACAAGTATTCTATGCCAGTTGCACGGTCATTGGTCATTTCATTTTCAGGTTGGTGGTTCTGTCCTACTGGCTACCCACAGCTCACTTTCTCTTCTCCCTTTGATGAACGGTTTCTTGCCATCTACTCGCTTTTATTCTGTTGTGTTTAAAGTTATAGCTGTTATGCTAGAAAGGTTTTGCGTGTGTGCGTGTGTGTGACTGCGGCCCTGTGGTTTAAAGGTTCAGTTAATAGTTCACTCATAGCTGTGTGTGTAGCTGACTCATGGTCATGCATGGTTGTGGCATGTGGTTTTTCTAACAACTGATGCTGCAGTAGCATAACGGCTCGGTCAAGTTTCTGCTAGGCAGCCGTGAGATCAAATGTTGAGCAAATGGAGATAATATTTCTAGAGTTTCAGAATGTCTCAACCCGTGCTTAGAATGGCAAAGATAGCAATGTCTCCATGATATGAAGATGTCAATATCATTCAAAACAAGAAAATGTTCCTCTGGGTCCATTTGTCTCTCTAACCGTCTCTGTGACAGTTTGAGTAACGATTGATTACCTCAGTCTCAACGTCTCAATGGTCTCAAAGTCAGATAGAGACGTGAGCGAGTGTGTGTAGACGTATGTTAATCGATGCGTCTGTATAGGTAATGTCCTAAATCTGGAGCAGGCGGGTCGATAGATGCTGATTGGCTGTAAATCTGGCGAGCAGACAAGTTGCATCATCGCTCGTAATCAAACTCTTGGGTAAAATGACTACAGACGGAGTTTGTTGATCCACAGTATTCTCTATTTGTCATGCCAATAAAGTTTCAGTGAATTTGATATCATTGCCAGACGAGGATGACCTCCAGACACGAAGGATGAATGCAAAGCAAACAAATTGAATTGACACCATACAAACGAGAACCATCGGATTCGTTTGAACGTTGAACGTTAAACATAAACACCGAACACAAGAGCCGATTTGCACTTCAGAGAGCGAGTTCCCAGGCGATGTACTTGAATCTCTTGGAAAAGTGTTAGTGAGGCTCTGCTTCTATCAGTTATTAAATAACCCGATTAAACACTTACAACTTGACCGACTAGATTCAGTTTGTCCATTTTGACCTTTACAAAGAGGAAATGGCTCTGAAATATGCATGTGTTTATTTATAATTTGACTTTCATGGCTCAAAAAAAACCTTAGTTTGTGTACAGAGCATGTGTTGCTTACTTTAAACTCTACAAGTCTTAAAATAAATATATCTGAACATTTCTGTGTACACTTACTGATGGTGAATGTATGTAGAAATGTATTTTTCCCTCTTTCTTTTTTTACTGTTCATTTGATCATGCTCTTTGCCAAATTGAACAGAATTTGTAGCATCTGGGAATAGATTTGATTATAAATGAATCTATTTGTAGTTCATATTGTCCTGTTTATATGTCACCCTGATCTCTTTGCACATGTTACACATGACAGCTTTTGTGTATTATGCATGTGATATGATTTTCATTTGCGGTGGGATATGTTTTAGATTTACCGCCCATCACATGTGGACACGTCTGACCTGTGTGTTCTGTAGAGCAAAGAGGACAGCCTCAGGCAAACACACACACACACACAAACACGTATCTCAGATTACACTGTATTGATTAATACTTTTGTAATAATTTTTCTGCACGGCTCATTGTTTTGTTTCTGTATAGGAAATTGTGTTTTAAAAATGTTTGCATGACGAGTGTGTGTGAGAGCAGTAGTGCGTTCGGGCAGCGTAACTTTTGTCTGTGCATGTACCATCGCGTACCAGTGTGGGCCGGGAACTACAGACAATGAATGCTGGCACAACGTAAGGTCACCGTGTACCTTCTCTCTCTCACACACACAGTGTTCTCTTTTTTGCATTCTCTCACTGGCTGTGTGATAGTTCAGCCCGTTCTCATCCTTTAGCGTCACATAGAACGCTATATGACAAAACGGCACTATACTACGCACATGGCACCCTTTATCGTTAAAGGACGAGTTCGGTATTTTACAATTAAAGCCCTGTTTTAAGATCGTCCCTGATGAAATAGAATAGTTAAGATTGTTTTTTAGACAGATGCTGCTGTCACGAGAATTTTTGGATTCTGTGTTAGCACCCCCCCCCCCACCTTTACAATGGTGCACTCGAACACTCATTCATAAAAACGCATAAAACTTTAGTTTACAAAGACGTGAAACTCACCGAGTGGTCTGGGGTGTTCACTGATATGCTCAGACAAAAATCGCTGCAAAAGATGCTTTCCAACAGGTTTTATCGTCGTTTTTGTCCGACTTCATTTTCTTCCTGTTTTCGGTTGAAGTCCACAGTAATAAATTGTCGAGTTCACGTGCGCGATCATTGGTAACTAGATAACTAAGGATTGCGCACGCAAAATCGATAATCGACTACTGTGGACTTCGACCAAAAACAGAAAGAAAATGGACTTGGACAAAAACTACGATAAAACCTGTTGGAAAGCATATTTTGCAGCGATTTTTGTGTGAGCATATCAGTGAACACCCCAGACCACTCGGTGAGTTTCAAGTCTTTGTAAACTAAAGTTTTATGCGTTTTTATGAATGATTGTTCGAGTGCACCTATGCTACCATTGTTAAGGTGGGGGGGTGCTAACACAGAATCCCAAAATTCTCGTGACAGCAGCATCTGTCTAAAAAACAATCTTAACTATTCTATTTCATCAGGGACGATCTTAAAACAGGGCTTTAATTGTAAAATACCGAACTTATCCTTTAATATTTACGCGAACCCAAGGCGTCATAAATCCTTTAGCGTAATATCAGACTTCCCTACCCTACCCTACCCCACACCTAAACCTACCCATCACAGCGTGTGTTATATTAACGATAACGGGTGCCATGTGCGTAGTATAGCGCCGTTTTGTCATATAGCGTTCTATATGACGCTAAAGTATGAGAATGCGTTGGATAGTTTGTATATGTTGTGACTGGTAGAAAAGTGCCAGGAACACATGTATGAAATTTTTGAATGCACAAAGATTCTGACAACAGCCAATGCTCCACACGGAGGTCGGATCTCACCATCATCGAGTGCATCTGAAATAATATGAAGAAACAGAAAAGACTAAGACCAGAAGAACTGCGGCAATGTCTCGAAGGAAGTGCCTGCCTGCCTGCAAAGCTACAGTACTGTGAAAAAGCACTTGTGTAAAAATGCTGTAAATAAGAAAGTTTTCAAAAAATAATGTCATAATCATAAATAGATTTTATTTATCAATTCACTTTTTTAACTATTATTAACTGTTATTAACTTTTAACAGTTAACTAAATCAAATCAATAGGTGTTTAGTACCCTTTACGTTTAAAACAGCTTTTGTCAGGTATTGCAGCTAGTTTTTAGTTTTGCAGGTTTTTTCAAGCGTCTTTGGAAACGTTGCCGCAGTTCTTCTGGTCTTAGTCTCTGTTTTTTTTTTTTCTGTTTATTCACATAATTTCAGATGCACTCGATGATGGTGAGATCCGACCTCCGTGTGGAGCATTGGCTGTTGTCAGAATCCTTGTGCATTCAAAAATTTACAATTAATGGCACAATTAATGTCTGGAAATGTAAACGGATATTTCCTACTGAGACACTACAACAAAATATATAAATAACTGGCTTAAAACCATTTCTTTGAGGCGAAAATGCTAGTGTGCCTAAGACTTCTGCACAGTACTGTACATATATACATACATATATATGACTCCATGTTGTAGTCATATATACAGTATATATGACTATCTATCTATCTATCTATCTATCTATCTATCTATCTATCTATCTATCTATCTATCTATCTATCTATCTATCTATCTATCTATCTATCTATCTATCTATCTATCTATCTATCTATCTATCATCTATCTATCTATCTATCTATCTATCTATCTATCTATCTATCTATCTATCTATCTATCTATCTATCTATCTATCTATCTATCTATCTATCTTTACATCTATCTTTACATCTATCCATACATCCATCATCTGTCTATCTCTGACTGTCTATCATCTATCTGTCTGTGTCTGTCTGCCGTTCTATCTAGTTCTATCTTGCATTCTATTCTTCTGTCTATTCTATAATAGAAAAATATAAAACAAAATAAAATTCTCTGTCTGTTTGTGTATCGTTCTAGCATTCTATCTAGCATTCTTTTGTTCTGTCTATCATCAGAACACAGCAATATCCTTTACTAAGCTATGGTATACGTTATAATTTACTGTATTATGTGGTATCTATCCATCCATCTGTCCATCCATCCATCGTTTAATATCTCACGGTTTGTTCTATATACCGCGTTTATTAAATACGTTCTATCTATTGTTTTATTGTTCTGTCTAATGTATCATCTTTTTATCAATCATTAATGCCATTAATGTTTTTATCAGTCTGTCTGTATGTCTGCCTATTTTTCTTTTTAATTGAGAACATCCCCAGAAGCACTTTTTGTTACATAACTAACGTTTTTTGTTTTCCGTGACAATTTTCTGTAATTGTGTACCCAGAACAGAAGTATCAAAGATAGATCTGATGGATCAAGCTACCATAGTTGATCTGACAATCCAATCGTGTGTGTGTGTGTGTGTGTGTGTGTGCTGGAGTGAGTTGTCAGGAGGGTATGGGTCATTAAGTTGGTGTCCTTTGTTTTGTCAGTTTGTTTTGTTGAGCCCTGCTGTACTGAGTAAAACCAACCAAGCTGAAAATTGTCTGCAGCATGTTCACCCCCCCCAAACACACACACACGGCCTGGAGTGGGAGGGCGCCCACTTCCCCTCATTCCAGCCACTTCACCCTAGATTGATCACAGATCAGTCTCTCTCTCTCTCTCTCTCTCTCTTTCTCTCTCTCTCTGTCTCTCAAGTTTAGATGTAATCAGGCTGTTTTTGTGTCACATTGTTGCGAATACAGTGTTTCCAAAATCATAAATGTGACAAACATGGATAACTGAAGAAATAATCTTTACTTAACCAGCTCAAATATCTGACTGTGACAGTTTATTAAAACAACATTCTAATGAATTACTACAACATCTTACCACTATAAATGGCTGTGACAGACCGGGTGTCTCATTAATCATCAGTCTTATTAATCAATGTAAATATTATTGTTAGATAATTTAAGGGAATATGGCAAGTTTAAAGACTTAGTCTATTCAGATATGTGAGTTGTAATAAGGATAGGATATCAGAGAACTTATATAAGGTGCAAACATTAGACGTTTTGGAGGACAGTGATTTCTTTTGTTGCTTAATTCATTTCTTTGACTTTCTTTATTGATAAATGATATATCAAGTCTTCATTCTTCAAAAATCATTGTTGTGGATTAATTGAGGCTTTGACTCGAAGCATTGAATGTTTGGTATCACTTAATTTTACAGTCCTGTTTTGTGTGTGTGTGTGAGTGTTTTAAAAGTATATATCGCATAAACGTATAAATAAAGTGTTTCTCGTTGGTTTTCTCCTCTATAATGTTATTCAGTGTAGTAATTATTTGGAAAAATATCTCTCTATCACCCAATTACACTTTGACACACCAATAAATCAAAGCGCGCTGCTAATAACAGGACTTTAATTTTGGCTCGTTTTTCTGAGCGTCCATTTCCTCTATACTTTTCTTTTCTAATCTTTTTCTAATGAAGTGTTTTCACCTGTTGAACCGCACAAAGGACACTGCCCCTGCATTCTGGGACGCCCTGGAGGTCCTGCTGGGAGCCAATGAGAATTTGCGGAATCTGCGAATGATCTTTATTGTTGCAGAGCAGCAGGCCTGTTACCGGGGCGCTTTGATGTGCCGCCAATCAGAGTGCGGATTTTAAATATGTGCACATGTCCAACAAACTAGAGCACAGAGACCTGGAATACATCACTGTGTGTGGAATAATTAAACCCGGATTCATGAGGGGGAGCAGAAAGTGCCAGAAGTGAAGAGAGAGAGAGAGAGAAAGAGAGAGAGAGAGAGAGAGAGAGAGAGAAGGAATCAACAATATCTGTCTTGGTGACACTTGGCTTTAATTCAACTGGCTGTATTTCCAAGTGGACCAGCCAATCGTATGTAAGCAATCTTAGACGCCATGTGCAGGCATAATATGGCATATGGTATATTTTACATTTTAAAAGAATAAACGCTATTTTAATTTCTTTGCTCATTATTTTACATTGAACATTATTTGGATAGTAATTGCAATTGAATAATTTCTTTGAGAAGAAAAAAAATATTGTGGAAAAACAACTTAATAGTTAAAAAAAATCATTTGAGTCCCACCCATAGATGGTTTATTAAAAGTCACCCAAAAAATGAGTTCCCAACACTAAATGAAAGTGTGTGAGAGCAGCTGCTGAGTGCGAACTTAGTTTACTTATAATTGCCAGTTTTTACAATTTGAAGAAAAGGTCTAAAAAGAAGACAGGTACTTTACTCTCTTAAATTTCACTTTTGCGAGTGTGTTTTTCCACTCTTTTCTTTATAGGGTATGTTCATAGGATGATAGTGTGTGTGTTGAAACTCTAGAGGATGTTGCTGAGTGTGAAACTACTAGAATTTCACAACATTTAATTACGGCTTGCGGAGTGAGAGGTCAAAGCAAGAGTGGATCTTCCTGTTTGTGTGTGTGTGTGTGTGTGTGTGTGTGTGTGTGGGTCACCCTCCTGTGACCTTGCATTTGCCCTCAGAGAGAGAGAGTCTAATCTGTGTCTCTATCTATCTATTTTTCTGTTTAACTCTCACCTATCATTTTATCAGTTGTTTAACGTCATGTCTTGTACATAATCAGACATAATTTCTAAACTCATTTTCCACATGTCAGACTTCACGTCGCACGTCTTCTTTTATTTTCACCTTGTCACTCCATCATGTCTCTGTGTGATTCGCAGCAGCTGTTTGTGATATTTTCTCTGGTTTAGCCCCGTCCTGTCCAGGTCGAAAATGATGCGGTGTGTCTTTACACAGGGTTTAATTTAATTGCTGTATTTTTCTCATATAAATGCTTAATTGAAGTGCCCAAGGCAGCGCTGCTAAAGTCAATAAAAGACTGAGAATAGGCTTTATAGGGCCTGTCTATGCCTGTAATTAGAGCCTCCAGGCACAGCCAAAAATCTCTTAAATAAATGGTTATGCAAGAAAGACCTGCTGAGAGAGGGGAGGTAGGGAGCGAGTGAAAAAACCATTAGAGAAGGAGAGAGAGCGAGAGAGAAGACAAATCATCATCTGTGCGGACACTTCAGGGATGGCCTCATCCTGACGGCGGCGTTACCACACACGCATTTACACAACTGTGAAAATAAAACAAGTGAAAAGTGGGTAATTCACAGTCAAAGCAAAGGACTGAGAGGGTGAGAAAAAGAGAGGAGATAACACACAAACCTTTGTAAACATAAATGAAATATGACGAGAGGGATATGAGAAAACAGGAAGAAAGGAAAACTGTGAAAAGCAGGAATCCCTGGATGAAAACTTCATTGCGCAAAAGTCGCTCATGGGAGTTTTCAGCTATTTTCATTGAAATGTTTTTCTATCAGTCTTCAGGAGAAATAAAAATAGACAAAATCTGCCGACATACAGTGAGATTTAGCGCTCTAATGTTAGCATAACTCGTAGCAGAAAACTCGAAGGGCCAAATTTGCTGTCTATTTAATATCATCTCTGTCTAGGAGCTATAGGTGGATATTTTGAAACAATTTGATGAGAAATGTTTGAGTTTTCTCGATTTGAGATGATGAGATGCCTTCTAAAACGCTAGATAGTCTTTTTCCCAGAAGAAAATCCAAAGTAGCTGCAAAGTCTCTCCGTTTAATCTCGCTGCTGTCTAGGAGAAACATTTCAGATATATAGCAGAGATCTCATGATCTCTCTTTCCTATGCGTCTTTGTGTTTCTGTGACATTTTAAAGTGACCTTGATGTATGTCCACATCTCTGAATGAGTTTGTTTCTCCTTAATGAAAACGTGTGTGTTTCTGGATCACTGACATCCCAGAGTTAATTGCCTGAAACCGTGTGTGTGTGTTAAAATTCTTGTTCACTTGAGGGAATACAGGTTTCAGGGGAAAAGGGTTGAACCAGTGTAATGTGTGTGTGTGTGAGTTTGTCGAGTTGGGTTTCTAAAGCTCCCGTATCCACTTACCCTGATTGAAGCGTCTTAAATGTGGCCGGTGGAGATGCTAAGAAGAGATGAAATGCTAATTTTGATGGCTGTTTCAAACGCACCGCCAGATGCTCTGCACTACATCACGAGCCGAGCGGACAAATGAACAATATTTCTGTTTTCATCACATTGAGTCGCACATAACTCAACATTTTGCCGCAACTTCAGCTATTTATTGACGACAAATATGCTTTGCTCTGCAGCTAGCGTGTATGTGAGTTTTGATGATAGATGATAGCGCTCGGAGCAGATACCTCGCCAGGAGACCCGAGCAGAGACCAGCCAGGCCAAATTCTGCAAATCCCCACAGACCACCCAACACTGCAGCCTCTGTTCGTGTGTGTGTGGTGATGTGTATGATAGCAGCGCTGCTCTCTACATGCTCATGTCTCTAAGCATCTGTGTCGGTGTGTGTGTGTTCACACTGTTGTCTGTGGGTGTTTGTTTTTTCAGTGTTTTTTTTTTTTTTTTTGTGAGGACGTGAAAGGCCTCGGCCCTCGCACACACATGGACACACCGTTTGGCGCCAGACAGGCGCTGTATCTCCTCTCAGGGATGTTGGGGTCCGTGGGGATGGAGGGAAAGCTTAAATGAAGGAGAGGAGAACAAGGGAGGGACGGATAGTGGGTCAGATTGGCATGTAAGAGCGGTTCTGTTCTGTTATCAGCTTTTAAAAGTCTGCCAGAGACCGACTGCACATTAGAATCTTTGTCTGGGCTGAGATGTGTGTGGAGGGGCTAAACTTCTGAAAATATCCTCAGAAATATAGTAAAACATGGACTTACTCAAATAAAACTCTTAGTAAATCTTGTCTTAAGTATAGAAATGCCCTACAGTGTCAACAAAATAAAACAGTTTTGACATCACTTGTCACTTTTTTACAGTTTTTGATGTTAATTTTTGCCATTAATTGTCATTGGTTTGTTGTTTTGGTTAACAATACAACCACCAGATCTTCTTATTAGAATGATTTCTGAAGGATCGTGTGACACTGAAGACTGGAGTAATGATGCTGAAAATATAGCTTTGCCATCACACAGGAAAAATAAAACATTGTTAAATATATTAAAATAGAAAAGTGCTATTTTAAGTTATAATATTTCACCACATTACTGTTTTTTTTACTGTATTTTTGATTAAATAAATGCAGCTTTGGTTAGCTAAAGAGACTTTCATAAACATACAAAATATCTTCCTTACCCTTTCTTAAGTCTTACTTAATTTTTATTTTTTTTGGTTGAGGGTTGTAAACCTTTTTATATGGTTATAATGGACAATTGTAGTCACTTTGTTATATGGAAGTTTGTTTCTGCCACATGATAAAACATTTTAAAAGGTAATTGTGACTCTTTGTCTTACAATAGTAATAATACATGTCGCAATTCTGACTTTTTTCTCAGAATTGCGAGATATAAAGTCAAAATTACGAGTTGAGTCAAAATTGCAAGATATAAACTCTCAATTGTGAGGAAAAAGTCTAAATTGCAAGGTATGAACCTACAATTGTGAGAGAATTATGAATTCAGAATTATGACTTTTTCTTACAATTGCGAGTTTATATCTCACAATTTTGACTATATATCATGCAATTCTGAATTTATTAACTTGCAATTGGGACTTTATATAATGCAATTCTGAGTAAAAAAGTCAGAATTGTGAGATAAAAAGTCACATTTTTTTTTTATTCTGTGACGGAAACCAGCCCATTCTCACGTAGATGCTTCTCTATAACACGCACCGTGTATTGTTATGTAATTTATACGTGAAAATTAGTTTTTACATGCATATGAGACGCAGTTTTTCGCATGCATTTGATACACAGTTTATTTGTGTGTAATCACAACATTATTTATTTTGTCAAATCAACTTAAATAATTTATGTAGTTCAGATAACATAATATTTTAAGTTTTGGATGATTAAATCACTCAGCTTCATTGTATTAACTCAATTTTTCCATTTCAATGAACTTGAATGATTGAATGAATTTTTAAGGCAGCCAGGTTACTTAATTTTTTAAGTTAAACCAACAATATTTTATTACAGTGTACCCTAACCAACCAATGCATATCATATGCACGCAAAAACTCACTTTAGCGTATAAATTACACGACAATACACATGCCTGCTATAAAGACGCATTTAGTGTGATCGGGTTGCGGAAACAATCTTCCATAGTGTTAAGCTTTGTTTTTGCTGCCAAAAAAAAAATCTCCTTCCGATTAGATATAGTCACTTTTACTTTCATTCATGTAAACGTTTCTCAAATATTGACACAATCTGAATATTTACTTAAGTAAATTAGTAACTGTTCTTGAGTAATACATAACGGTACTCAGTTTTTACAGTTTCAGTAAAACTCCTTCTTTCTTTCAGACTGCTTTAAGTGCAGATTTTTGCCTTCTCAGCAGTTTGCATTGTCATACACATCTCTTGTTCTTGTGTCGTGTGCCTGCCTACAGCATCTGAGCATGTAGAATGTTGGAGCCGGTAGGGCGAATGGAATGCTCTGGTCTTGAGGAATGTTCTACAGGAGAATGCAGAATGTTGCTCTGTATTCCAGATTCTATTTTCTGCGCTCTGGCAGCGTGATGTGGTTTTACACACAGAGGAGTGGAGCTTCTCATTAGCCGCACTGCTCTGCCTGATTGCCCTATAATGACTGACCTGAGACCAGTCCTGTCAATCCGCTGGATTATCTTCCAGGTTGGGCAGGATGATCCCAGTTCAGCATCTCCCCATGGCTTTTAATGACAGCCTTCTTTCAGGAAGCCGAGTTTCTATTGGCCGGAATTCAGGCTTAAGGGGTTACCGAGAGTTCCCCTGGCACCTACACAAACACACACTCACACACACTTTTGGATCCGACCCACAGTCGCTTTGGTCCAGTTACAGTGTGCCAGGACCAATGAAGTGTGTGTGAGAGATTCATAGCGGATCGTACCGTAACGCTCAGATCCTTCCTGCTTTAAAGGATTGGCCTGAGCATCTCAAAAGCTTTATTGTGCTGCAAAAGGTTAAATGAGTTTCAGAAACTGAAATATTGGGCAAAACCAGGAGTATAGCAGCAGTTTTCGTTATATTGATTGAGCATCGTTCGGATGAACAAGATTATCAACCAATTTTCCTTTGTAAAAAACATTGTAAACTTATATCTGTTATATTGTGTCCCTCCCACTTTGTAGATTGCTTCTATACCCCTAATGAAAACTTCACTTGTTTTTAGGGAAAGATGAGGTAAAATTTGGTTATTTTTGGTTCAACCCACCATAAAATTCTCAAAACTTCATTAAAGAGGTAACTAGGCATAATTCTATGACAATCTTTTTTTTTTTTTAAATCAACCATTAAAAACAGTTTAATGGTTTCTGTCAACCGCCCAGCAAAAGCATATCGGTTCAAAAATCTCACTCAATTAGCTGCATATTGAACATCAAACATGTTCTGATCGGCTCCCTTTGTGTAGTATTTCATTTTTAGGGTTGTAAGAAGGTTCAGAAATGTAAACGGGGCATATTATAAACCTTATCAGCCTGACTCATGAATATTAATTAGGTGACATAACCTTCAAACAATAGTTTCAGCTTTGTTCTACTTTTTTTTCCTTCACATGAAAACCTTAAAAGCTAATTTCTCATATATTTATATGCAATAAAAGTTTATTTCCCATTTTTATTTGGAAAAAAATTGACTCTCTAAACTTGTTGCATCATGTCTTCTCATCTCATGCGTTTTCTCACACTCTGTCGTATGATCTATTTTTGCGCGTGAATTGCGCTGACCTCCGTTTGACGTGTCAACCTTTGAATTTATCTCTTGACTGTACTTTAATCTGTCCTTCAGGCAGGGAGAGGGGAAGGCTGGGGCGTGTTGTTCTGTTTCTCTCCTCCCACCTTTGTGCGGCTCACCAGGGGTGCGCTTGCTTTACCCGCCTCCAGACGCAACCTTTGTGCCCACAAGACGGAGCCCCCTCGGTGCCGGTCTGAGCCAGGATGTAAAGGATGCGTCTGTATATCTGTATGTGTGGGAGAGAGAGAATGAGAGGGGACAGGAGATTAAGTTTTGTCTCTTTGCTCTAAAAGGCCAACTGCCAAAACATATAAAAATCGGATTCTCCACACAGTGCCATCTTAAAGATCCTCTCGTTCACTTAGATACACCGCCAGTACCATCCCACTCTTTTCATCATTCACTCAGATAAATACCCGTGGTGCCTGCAATGCTAAAGATTTTCAAATATCCCACTACAAAAGTACAAAAGATTGGTTACACATTATTTTAAGGTGTCATTGTTGCATTGTAATTATATATATTTAAGTACTGAGTAATATTAGGCAACTTCATGCTTACTATAGGGTTAGAGTAGATTAGGGTTTGGTTGAGAGTTAGTTGCATGTAGTTATGAATAGTTTACTGTTATTACTATGTTATAACATATGTAACAAGGACACTGTTACACAAATAAAGTGTTACCGATTTCTATTTCAAATAAATTTTCAATTTCTATTAATCAAAGAATCATTAAAAAAAATCTCAGTTTACACAAAAATATTAATCAGTGTCTGACAAAATTAATCATTGGATATGCAATATTTCTTAAGCATCAAATAATCATATTATAATGATTTCTGAAGGATCATGTGACACTAAAGACTGGAGTAATGATGCTGAAAATTCAGTTTTGTCATCACAGGAATAAATAGCATTTAAAATACTATATCAAGGTTAGAAAATATTTTTGTACTTTAATCAAATAACTGCTTGTGACAGTGTGAGTTTTTTTTTTCTTCCAAAACATAAAAAGTATTAAACATTTTGGTAAAACTTTACACATTACATGTAGGCCTACTTATTATAATACTAACTATACTATAAATTAATTAACTACCTTTTTCAAGAAATGAAAAGGAACAGTGTCAGCTAATATTGGATAATGTTAATAAAGTTGGATTCAAACCCATATTGCTTATATAAGCACCAATTAGTATAGTATGGCATTACTTGGAAGATTCTTTCATTTAAAGCAACTTAGAGTGCATTGAAAGTTCATGTTTTATCAGTACATGGAATCCCTTGAAACTGAACCCATAACCTTAGTGTTTCTGGTGCCATGCTCCACCAATTACGCCAAAATGAACACCTTGGTAATGTTTGGATGAGTTTATTTACACATTTGCTTTTCATACTGAGGATAGGAGACATATTATTCCAACAATAACACACACAGACACATTTTTATCGTATTATCCGTCCCTTTTTTCTGGCCTCTAATGGTTCTGCTGCCAGAGGGCACACCCTCCACGACACCAGGGTCATCCGGGCGTCACAATGTCACGGCAATGAGCTTTCACCTCTGCCTGAGGCTCCAGGCGGGTTCCAGAGACCAGGGACTGAGTGTGTGTGTGTGTTTTGAATTCTGATTTAGGATGTTCTCAGGTTCAAAGGTCATAATTACATAGGGTCAGATGGATTACCTTTCACTTAGTCACACACAGACATGAATATATATATATATATATATATATATATATATATAGAGAGAGAGAGAGAGAGAGAGAGCAAAAGTATATGTATTAACAGGGTATATGTGTGTGTTTATGTGTTCTTAAGTGTGTTTACATGTATTAATGTGTAGTTATGGGTTCGTATGGGTTTGGTTGCATGTGCATGTTAGTGTGGTGTTCATGTGTGTTTGTGTGTCTTAGTGTGTGTGGTTATGCGTAAGTGTGTATGAATTTGGTGTGTGTGTGTGTGTGTGTGTGTTGGAAGACCCTCTCCCCTCCCCTGAATGCTGTCTTTGAGCAGTACTTTGCGGATTGGCCTAACTCAAATATTTGCTTTCTGCATATTTAATATTTATGAAGTCTGAGACAAATATTGAGCCATGCAGTGAGTGATAGACAGAGGTCAAGTACAGGAGCAGCACTGCGTGCACTTCACACAGATAGATGCTGTACTTGTGAGGGCCAAATTGTTGAAAATACTGAAACATGTCAAAAACTCACTTTTGAGGACATTTGAAGTGATCCTCCTTATAATAAAGCCTCATAAATCATGAATCAATTCTAGTGAGTTCAACAGGTCTGTGTGTGTTTGATGTTTGGCCTACTAAATGATTCATAAATGAAGTAAGTAAAGTTGAATTTTTCTTACTCTTTTTAAGGATATGATTGGGGTTTGTGTTGTGTCCTCAGACAGATGGGTAAATATGTGTGATTCCTCTCTTTTTAAGCTTTAAGAGACTCAACCCACATTACAGAGTCACTCTGACCATACTGTTTACACACACACACACACACACACACACACACACGCCTTGTTTGTTCAAAGACCGTCATGTAAATATGACACAGGTCAGCAAACATCACTGTGAATGTGTGTATTCTACATTAATAAAGACTATGTATGAGCACAGTCAGGTTGTTTTGTGAGAGTTTGTGTTAGCATAACTAAAGCTTGGGCCTGTTTTTGAATGGCAGATAACATTACCACACACCCACTCTCACTTAAAAAGATATCATATCAGTTATATCATTTTACTAGCCATACTACTTTCAGCTAAACACACACACACACACATTTGCCCTCTGTAAAAAATAAAACCATAATTTTTACGGTAAAAAAACGGCAGCTCTGGTTGCCAGAATTTTACCGTTAAAAATACGGTAGGAACGTTAATGGTTTCATTTTCTGATAAAATGTTGATTTAGCAACCTTTTGATAAATTGATATCTGTTTTGTACCATTGTAATGCACTGACAACCAACAATCATCACAGCAGTGATGAGTCACATGATCAATCAAAGCTCATCACAAGTAGTCTTCCATTAGAAGGTTAATACTTATATAAAGAAGCTACACAGTTTCATTCACACAAACATTAAACACCATCATTGTAACATACATGAAATAAAAAAAATGCAATAAACATTAATTTAACAACATTAAATGTATACATAACTGATTAGAAAATAACAAACAAGAAAACTATGAGGAACCATAGTTATTTCAACAAAAATACATAAAATGTGAAGTGTCACACAGGGAATTGTGTGGATGTCAGTTTACGTTTTTTCACTGTAAATTATACAATGAGTTGTTCTTTTTCACTTTCAAAAACTGTAAATTTAATGGTATTTTACAGTACAATTATATCACAGTTATTTACCGTATTTAGTACGGAAACTTTCTGTTTACCAATTAACCTGTAGAATTTTTACACTGTAGTCTTTTACCGTTAAAATCACGATTATTTTTTACAGTAAATTAGGAACATTTTTTCATTTTTATTATCTTTGGAGAAAGACATTTTTGTCCGATTTTTACAATGTGTGCTTAAGGTATAGGCACGTAAACCAACACACTCACGCTCTCACATAATCCAAGACCATGACGACATTTGTACGGAGCTGCATGACCTTTTTCTCTCTTTCTTTCATCTTTTAACTCTCCACTATGTTCTTTTCCTCTGTTTTCCTTGCTCCAATAAGCGCAAGAATGTCCACACGTCACGTTTGAGATGTCTTCCTTTGTTCCCACAGGCAAACAACTCGCCTCTCTTTCGACATTTTTTTGTATTGGACAGGATGAAACGAAATGAAAAAGAGACAATATTCGGTGATGATTGGGTTGGAGGTGGCAGAGCAGAACTCAGATAGCGGCATAGACGTGTAGTCATGGATAAAGCAGGTGTGCGGTAGCGCTCGTGGACAGGGTGGGTGTGTAACGGATGGATAACACACAAACACACTGTATCATCAGTCCTTCTTTCAGAAAAAGCCATTAAACTGTTAGCTAAACGACAGCTGAGACTGCATTAGCAACATCGCTACTGATTAGCATCTACACACACACACACACACTCGTGCAAACACGCGCACGGTTAGTCTCGGCGGAGCTGACCTGTTGACACGCCGATCGGTTTGTCAGAGATGGATGGAGTGTGTCAGAACTGTGGAGGAGGAGTGTAAAAGACTTGGAGAGGAGGAGGAAAAAAGAGAGTGACAGAGGAGCAGATGGATGGGTTTAGGGCATTTACAGAGATGGAGGGAGGCTGTTAAGGATGAAAAGGTGGAAAGAGACAAAAGATAATAGACATGTGAGAGTTTCAACCGAGAAAAGAGTCTGAGACGTCACTTTTTTAAGTTATTCAAACTCATAAAGGCATCAAAGGGACTTCGCAAAACGAATGACGGAAAGTGTGTTTGCATCCCGTCGACGGCAGCTGGAAGAGCAGAACTGTCTCTTTTATACGTTTGTTTCCTGCCTTCCTCAGATAACATTGAAAGTAGAGAATGCGAGAGATAGAAAGAAAAGAATGAAAGCGTTTAGAGGCAAAGCAGCCTGATGAGAGGCGAGATATAATCATCATCCTCCTCGTGTGTGTGTGTGTGAACAGACGTACAACTGTGTAAAGGTGACGACATGTTCATGAAGTTTAGCACTGTTCAAAGAGACATGTCTAACACTCCATCATGACGTCCTCTCACAGCATGTCTGGCAGTGTGTGTGAGTGACTGTTTAAGCAGACACACAGATCTTTTTACTGATTTCTATCATGATAAATTACAGCCTACACATTTGAGTGTGTGTGTGTGTGTGTGTGTGTGTGTTTAGAAACAAAGAATCTTATTTTCCAAGAAAAAGATATACATTACAAACACATTAACACAAATACATAAAAAAATTACAAAATGTGGATTATATTAGAAAAATCATGTAAACACAAAAGCCAAAAGAAGAAAGAAACAGACAGAAATAGATAGATAGACAGACAGACAGACAGACAGACAGACAGAGGTAGATAGATAGATAGATAGATAGATAGATAGATAGATAGATAGATAGATAGATAGATAGATAGATAGATAGATAGATAGATAGATAGATAGATAGATAGATAGATAGATAGATAGATAGATAGATAGATAGATAGATAGACAGACAGAGATAGATAGACAGAGAGACAGACAGACAGACAGAGATCGATAGACAGACAGACAGACAGACAGATGGACAGAGATAGATAGATAGACAGTCAGACAGAGATAGAAAGACAGAGAGACAGACAGACAGATGGACAGAGATAGATAGATAGACAGACAGACGGACAGAAATACCCAGATAGCAAACTGACATTGAATCAACGTGGAAATATGACATCGAAACAACGTTGATCTGACATTGTTTTGCTCATCGAATTAACGTTGAACCAACGTCAGACGCGTCATTCTTTCAAAACTAACGGAAAATCAACTTGAAATCAACGCGTTGTTTCAACGTTATGAAAGCAAACCAATTTTCGATTTTCATTTAGCTTTGAAGAATGCCGCGTCTGACGTTGGTTCAACGTTAATTCGATGAGCAAAAACAACGTTGTTTCAATGTCATGAGAGACGTCGTTTCCACGTTGATTCAATGTCAGTTTGCTATCTGGGTAGATAGATAGATAGATAGATAGATAGATAGATAGATAGATAGATAGATAGATAGACAGACAGACAGACAGACAGACAGACAGACAGACAGACAGACAGACAGACAGACAGACAGACAGACAGACAGACAGAGATAGACAGACAGACAGACAGACAGACAGACAGACAGAGATAGACAGACAGACAGAGATAGACAGACAGACAGACAGACAGACAGAGATAGATAGATAGATAGATAGATAGATAGATAGACAGACAGACAGACAGACAGACAGACAGACAGACAGACAGACAGAGATAGACAGACAGACAGACAGACAGACAGACAGACAGAGATAGACAGACAGACAGAGATAGACAGACAGACAGACAGACAGACAGACAGAGATAGATAGATAGATAGATAGATAGACAGACAGACAGACAGACAGACAGACAGACAGACAGACAGACAGACAGACAGACAGACAGACAGAGATAGACAGACAGACAGACAGACAGAGATAGACAGACAGACAGACAGACAGACAGACAGCCAGACAGACAGAGATAGATAGATAGATAGATAGATAGATAGATAGATAGATAGATAGATAGATAGATAGATAGATAGATAGATAGATAGATAGATAGATAGATAGATAGATAGATAGATAGATAGATAGATAGATAGATAGATAGATAGACTGACAGATTGACAGATAGGATAGATAGGATAGATAGACAGACAGACAGACAGACAGACAGGAAAAGAGTGTGGATTTGTGTCTCTTCTGTTGGTATTATATCAGATCTGGCACAGTTGTCTGGTTACACATTATGTTTTCTCCACATTGTCTGTGAGTTTGTGGATCATCTTATTTTCTGCTGCTTACTCTTCTGATGCCTCATTATTGCTATTGTATCATTGTGTTCTTTTGAAGTGTGTGTGTGTGTGTGTGTGTTACGTCCTGGGGACGTATTATTATGAAAAGTGTTTTTGATTTGTATTTTACTTTGTTAAATTGCTGTGTGTGTCGTGCTCTGTCAGTCTCTCCCTCACTCGGATTGCATTGCAGCTAATTAGCCACACCTGAGGCTCGTGGAGAGTTGCGGAGCTGCACTATAAGAGAGCAGAGTGAACATGGCTTGAGGAGGTTCACTTCTCCCCTGCACCAGACTTGTGTTGTTGTGTATGGAGTGCTAAGCTGGTGTATTGACCTGGTCTGTGGAAGACTACTCTGTCTCTGTGTGTACACGTTGCTGTTCAAAGATAGCAAGTAGGGTTGCTTATCAAGTCGTGACAAGTTCTTTAAGGATTTCTTTATAATTCTGTTCTGGTAACTAAAAGGTATTAGAAATCTTTGCATTTGTTTTCTTTTATTTCTTTTGGGGAACGGTAGGGAGACCGAGTCATCTTTTATTTTATATCTCATTAATTCCTGTTTTTGGTCAGTCAGGGAGTAGAGGGAAGCACATGTTGTTTATTTATTTTTATTTTACTTGCATAGGTTATTTAGTTCTGCTCAAACAGTAAGAACCTTTTTGTTTGTTGTTTTGGTGGCCATCTTCTGAAGATTGCATTCCCCCATTATTTTCTTTGTTTAAATACAATAAATCTTTTCATTGATGATATCCAGTGTTGACTCACATTTCTGGGGCAGAGGATGGAAGGGAACCCTCCACGCTTGCGTTTAAGCTTTACTTGATTTTTATTTAAGTTTGTTACCCTCTCCCAACCCTAGACTGGGAGTAGATCGTAACAGTATGTGTGATATGCAGATTAGTGGATTCATGAGAGTGTGAGAATGCGTTGATGACCAGGTTCCGCTATGCCACTCTGTGTTTGTGAGTGTGTGTGTGTAAGCGTGTGTGATTATGTGAGCAGACAGAAAGTCTTGTCTCTGTGTAAATCCTTCTGTTCTCAATTTCCACTGGCAGCCAGTGACACTCACAAAGACTGTGAGAACAATAACTGCTGGTGTGTGTGTGTGTCTGTCTGTCTGTCTGTCTGTCTGTCTGTCTGTTTGTGTGTATTATCTATCTATCTGTCTGTCTGTCTACATATCGTTCATTCGTTAGGCCTACGTATGTGTTTTTACTGTTTGAAAGACAATTGGTTCCTCACAATTGGCTGTAACTTGCAACGTACAATCAAATTGATATTATACACATTTGTCTAGACATATTTATCAAAAAGACCCCAGTAATGAGGTTCGGCGTCTGTGGCACAGATGATGTGTTCTAGAAACCTCTGAAAGTGATTTCTGCAACAGTGTTTTTACATCTGACTCCTGTCGTCTGATAGATAACAGCAATCAACAAAACTATTCTCTCCGCTTCCAAAACGAACATCTGCAGTGTCTGGTAAATAACCAGCTGCAGCTCAGCAAGGCTATTTCTGAGACCGAGTCAAAATCAAGCCCGTGGAACGCTCCAAAGCCAACTTTAGCCTGCAAGGGAAACAATTACTTAGATCCAAAGTTGATGACAAGCTGAAGTTCCAAACATGAGGTTTGCCTAAACGCGTGGTCTTTTGTGGAACGAGGCTCGCTCGAAGAAAGACAGATGACGAGACAGAGACAGACGGAGAGAGAGAGAGAGAGAGTTCATGAGAGGATGAGAAGTGAATGTTCTGACCCAAACTCTGCCCTCGCTGTCGTCCGTAAGATGGATGGACTGGGCTTTAGAAGGACTCTAAAAGTAGATACACACATAAACACACACAGCTCAATATAGACCAGTGTGGCTCATCATTCTTCAATAGACAGAGAGAGAAAGAGGAAAGTTCCCGTAAATATCAAGACGAGAACTGGGGAAATTGATAGGTTCAAGAGAAAATTGAGAAATATGTAGGGAATTAAAGGATAGATGAGGAGAGATGTGTTCCAAAACCTGGTGCGGCCTTATAAAGCAGCACCCTTACTGGGGTCTAGGACGATTCTAAGGCCCCGCCCACATACTGTGTTTTTGTTTAAAAACAGAGACCTTTTGCTATATGTTTGCACCTCCCGTCCAGACTTAAACGAAGACCTAAAACGGAGAAGTTTAGAAATGCTGCAGCTCCGTTTTGCATTTTGAATCTCCGGTGGGCGTTTAGGTGAAGACGGGAAAAACCAGAGGACTTTAGAAACGATGATGCAGAGGCTCACGCTCGGCACTATGATCGGGTGTCATCAGTCGTGACGTGTCCTTTCCTGATTCGTCAGCCACCCATCACATGACCCGATCCCGTAAGAAAACATACAAAAACAACCTCGTCGTCGGTCCATGAAACCACCACGTGCACCACCACGTGCATGCCCACGTGTTGGTGAATAGTCACGTGATCCGCGTTTTCAGTCGTTTTAATGTGGACGGCAATCAATTCTACGCAGATAAAACGCTGGTGTGGACGGAGGTCGTATTCGTTTTAATTCTCCATTTTTAAAACGAAAACGCAGTAGTGTGGACAGGGCCACACGGGGATTTTCTTAATGGAATGGGTGCGGGTGGGGGGCCCAACCCAACCCGATCTCACGAGAATTCGTGCGAATTTCGTAACAATTCGTACGACGTCACTCGTACGAATAAGTGCGTTTTTGCTAAATCGTACATATTTTATGAATTGGCCAATTCGTATGAATTTGTATGAATGACCTACCCCTGACCCCGCCCCTAAACCTACCCATCACGTGGGTTTGGACAAATCGTAGTGCGAATTAGCCACTTTTTAATCACTCGTATGAATTCGTACGAATTGGTCATGAAATAGCGTAGCCCAACCTCATCTCAAATTGTTAGAGGCACCCACTGATTTTCCAGCAAGATCTGTACTGATATAACACAAACATTTTTGCTCTAAAATAGTTTTATAGTATAGCTTTTATTTTTGTCATAAATATATAGTATATATTTTTTATGAATCAATTTATTCATTCTATGATCATTTATCAATGTATTTTTTTCTTATTATGAATTGATAATCAACATTTCTCTCGCATCAACTGCCATAATGAATTTATTTTTTACTATACAAGTTTGTTGCAAACTGGGATTGCATCACATAAAATACCATTTTACCATGCACTTTGTTACTATCATAGTATTTTGGATATTATACTGGTATTTTAAACATGTACCGCCACAGTACTTTTTGTAAGGAATTGTGGAAGTCAGCATAATTACTTTGCGCATGTGTGTGTGTGTGTGTGATTGGTATAGCAGACGTGCCCTGCTGTTTTATTTCTTCTGTAAAGCTTGCAGTTCGGCAGTTGAAGCAACGTTACATTGAAGTCATTGCAGCGCTGCAGCTGAGACCGCAGGAATGCAGATCTCTCCTTCATCCTCCCTTTATTCACTATCTTTTTCTCTTTCTACTCCCTCTTGCTCCTGTCTGTCCCAGTCTCTACAGTGTTAGCCCAGGAAAAAGAAGCTGTCAGTGCAGTAACAGGATCTGTGGGGTCGTTGTGCATGTCCAGTGAAATGAATCACACACGTGCTGGTCTTTTACCTGTTTGTCTCTCATTTCTGCTGCTCTACATGTGTCTCAGCTCTGGGATCAGCTGCTTCCCACTTCAGATGGATGTTGGTTTTGTTTCCTTGTAGCCTCAGATGCCCAGAATTAATTTGAAATGACACTCGGGAGAGAATTTACATCCTTAAACTGATCCAATTACATCTCTGTTCTCCTGATAACAGATGTGTTGGGATACACCATGGGCATCCGGTCTATAGAAGGGGTGTAAATCATTTATTTATTAAAATAAATAAAAGTAAAACATTTTAACAAAATTATATAGTATATATAAAGTAATTACAGATAAAAAAAAATAGTTAAAAAAATACTGAAGAATTTTCTCTCGGCTTTTAATAGTCTCAAATAGATTTGAGAAACTGCCATGGAATCATGTCTTAATAAAAGAGTTTTCCAAGAACCACTCACGTTCGAGCTTGTGTCTTAAAGTTTACCGACCAATTACACAAATATTTTTTGTGTGCTACTTCTGGATGAAGGGAAACTTTGAGCA
Source organism: Pimephales promelas (assembly GCF_988280905.1). Lineage (NCBI taxonomy): Eukaryota > Metazoa > Chordata > Actinopteri > Cypriniformes > Leuciscidae > Pimephales > Pimephales promelas. The sequence continues at coordinate 15,703,019 of NC_142784.1, forward strand.
GAAAGTACACATACAGGTTTAATTTCTTTGTTGTTGTTTGCAGAATTGAATGTGCCATAAGTTAGACAAACCTCCACTTAGTTGCAAAATCAACTGCATTATGCTGCTATTGTAATAGTTAAACTGTCATTTATTCAAAGTCTGAATTATATAGCATAATTGCAGCCCAACATTTTTGTGCAGATTTAGGTCACCGCTTTCAACTAAAAACAGAAAATTTGGATAAAATAAAATAAAAACAGAAAAAAATAGTCTAATTATGCCATTTATTTACACGACAACAGCGTTTTGGTCTGAAAAAACAAACAAGTCTCTGTTTTTCATGCAAATTTGTGAAAACGATGATGTCATGCGCATGTATTGAGTGCCGAAGTTACGACGTCACTCTGTAGGCCAAAACGGGGAAGTGAGTTAGCATTTTAACACTACCGGTTCCCTCGCTGAAGTCTACGGGTTTTTTGAAT